>NC_044912.1:28505223-28551680 GCF_001633185.2 Quercus lobata | reverse complement strand
TTATGGACACTAAGATAATGATACGCATAACAAGAATGAACTGTGAATTAACAGCATCCATTTATGATATATACCTAAACCAGAACTCATATTAACCTTGAAGTTAGATGCAGCAATAAAAAAAATGTGTAGAGGAAAATAAAGTATCCTAGGAAAAAATTAGGCCTACATAAGGGCTCATTTATAATTACACATCAAATATGAATGCCTGCTAAATGAATTAACCATTGATGAGGTTTGAAATCAGGTTTCTAAGGATATGCTATCTACAGAAAAATTTTCATGATCCATAAATTAAAGATGCAGAATATTGTTTCCACAAATTTTCAAAAGATTACCTTAATGTAAAACAAACTAAAACTACAAAGGAGCAAGCAAGATAGATACTATCAATGGTAATAGCCATGAAAATAGATTTTGATTAAACCAAATACAAGTATATAAAGATAGCTGTATTATATTTGCAAGTTCTGCACATTTCAATCTAACATGAGGAAAAAAAAAAAAAAGTATGTAGGGCTTACAATAAGGTCATAATATACACATCGCAGCATGTTTGAGACCACCGATCACTTCATAAATTATAAAAGAAACATGAATAGAATGAAGACCGTGGGTACCTGTTGGATTGCTGAGTGCTTGCTGGGAAGGTTCTGATGAAATCTCCCAAATGTGCAGTCTAGGAAAACATAATCAAGTTGACACCTTGGTACTTTTCCTTTCTTGGCAACAAACTTCTTTGGTAAACTTTGTACACACTCAGCCGTGAGTCTGCAATCTCCTGTGTGCAAGATATTACCAAAATTGCCTTCAAACAAGAACATTACAGCTCCTGAGGTTTACAAAACCCATACCAGAAAAGGGACAATCTGTCAATAGAGCTTCTCAAAATCATTTTAGGTTTTGAACACAAATGAAAGAAAGAGATAAATGCATAATCAAATGGGGGATCTATTTGACAAGTAATTTATCAAAGGAGTATTGAACTGTATGAGTCTGCTGACATTTTATCTTTCGCAAATTTTAATGATTTTCCCTTGGCAACATGGCTCCTGAGATATCTACTAAGTTGATTGTGCTTCTTTGCTTTTGTAGAATAGTCTCTACTGACACACAAGCTCCCAAGTAGAAATTTCACTTACGTGATGCATTAGAAACCATTTTCTTTTGTCAGTAAAACTTAGATATAGTACTTTAGGTCTATTACATTAGGTTCCCCAATTGAATTCAAACAACTAGACCTAGTTGCATTGAATTTAATTGTGTTTTAATGGTCAATGCAATCAGGCGTTTAAATTTAATTGCGGAACATAATATACTGCTCCTAAGTTTCACCATTTTTTTTGCTAAGAGCTAATGAGATTTAGAAATAATTGCCTACACATTCTGCAAATTAAATGATCCAAGAATTTTTTATTATTTTTAAGAACTTTCTGAACAAGTTTTACTAGCATTGTTGTTTTCCTTTAGTTGATTTTCTCCCATAATTCCTAAATCCAAGACATTCCTAACCTAATTATGTCAATATGATGCAGGCACTTGAAAATAAACAATATAATAGAAAATTTTTATTGTGTATAGTTTTGGAATTTGCTTGTGGGAGATATATTGTTGTGATATGGCACCATATCCTAATCTTATATTCTCTGCTCTGACTTCGTCTTTTGTTTATTAGGTATATAATTTTCTTCTGTGACACATTATTGCACATCATTTTAAGCGTGACAAATTATTTACTTAAAAATGCAGAATATTAGGCCAGAGATACCCAACTGTTGCCCATGCTCTCTAGGGGAAATTTTGAACCACGTTAAAAGCCCCAACAAAAGACCAACGATGGTTGAAGTAGTAACCATGTTAAAAGCCACTGACACTTAAAGGGCAAAGGGATGACACCTATTTACAAACAACGGGGCTGTTTATTCCTTAAGGGCCTGTTTGGATTGAGGGGGGGGGGGGAAGGGGGAGCAAAAAGGAGTAGAGTAGAGTTGGCCAAAAATTAGGCTAATTTTCAATCAACTCTACTCTACTCCCCCTCCCTCCCCTTCAGTCCAAACGGACCACAAATCTGTATTTAGCTAGACCAAGGAGAAGAAATTTTATTCATCATGCCTGAACTCATAAAATAGAGTAACATCCTCCCCTCCCCTGTACTTATTTTTGTTGAAGTTATAGACTTTTTATTAAACTTGGCTTCATGCCATTCACTTAAATTTCTCTCCAAAATAACTTGGAACTACATATCGCTTTGCCTGCTAATTCATCCCTCTCTAATTCTAAGGGTAACATCCACTCCAATCTCTATTCAATCGTAGCCATAAAAAATACAACATATCATTATAAGATCAAATTTAAACAAATCTTATCCTTGAAATATGCATATATAATATGAAATATCTAACAATAAGAACAAAATTATACGATTTCCACAAAACCCACATGAGCAAACCAATTAAACAACAAAATACGAAACAGAGCCAACCAAAAACTATAAAAGAAGAACAATAAATTACCAGGGCAGTGGTTGGCATCAAAAGCCGTGACAGTGAAATCCCCATCAGGATCGTCCACAACCACCGATTGCCCAATTTCAATTTCCACAAACAATGAATCATCAAGTTGCACAAACCCCACAAATTAAGCTCAACCCAATTAAAAATAAATAAATAAAAAAACCCTGAAAGCAGAGACAAACCTATCTTTAAGTGGATTTCCTCATTTCAGATCCTATCATTCCATTTATTTTCACTTATCCACATTAACATTCTCTTTAAGTGCTGTCCAATTCAATGTAGTGTCCTATATTGAAAAAGAAGTTTTGAAAATGTTGTCGAGAGGAATCGAACCTGAAGTCCCCAACTCCAACAATTTTTTTCACGCATTGCAACCACTGAGGCAGTTGCCTTGGTTCTACAACCATTTATAATGCAATTACAAGGGCAAACAACAATATGAGAAAAGTAATTTCACAGCAATTAAGTATAAATTCCATGGTTTTAAAAACTAAAACAGTCAAAGAACCGAAAATAGGTCTGGTTCCCAGTTGAAACATTCGGTTTGGTTTTCAAAACCATGATAAGTTCTGATAAATGTTTCTTATCAACTATCATGTTTGTTTAGTCCAAAGAAGGAAAAAATAGACTCTATTAAACTTTTAAGAAATAAGCAATGTTAAGATAAGAATAGGGAAATATGTATTAGACCAGGCTATGTAAAACATTGCCCACTGTTAAGGAATTGACCTCCCACACAAATGCAATCATTCTACAGATAACTTTTAATTTGACAATGATAATCGTTTTTTCTTTTGTTAGGTAAAAGAAGCACCGAAAAAGCATATGTAGTTATGCTAGCCATGCACATGATAGTTATACAAATGATACATCAGTTGATCAAACTAGTACTAAAAGCATGGGAAGACAACAATAAGAAGGAAATGTTGCTTACCCTCTCTTTGCACTGGACATTATCCTTTAGTACATGAGAAAGAACACCAACAGCTCTGCAACAAGTCTGTGTTTCAAAAAAAAACCATTGGCACACACAGAGAGATTGTAATCTATGTATGTAAAGATGATACAATCCAACAAATTCAGTTGGTACTACTGTTGTCTTTAGAATTTAAATTACCAAAGAACCACATTACCTCAAGATCACCATCATTTTCACTCAAGGTAAGACCATGCAATAGCATGCTGCAGGAGAAAAAGGTTATTCATCAGAAGAAGCTTTTAGAAGAAGAAGAAAAGAATTTGATGCCTTTTATTTTTAATTCATGTAACATAATTTAATATATGGACCTAGCTCAAAACAGATTAATCAGTAAAATGCAGTCCTTAATGCACAGAGAATAGACAAACCTTCCAAACGACATGTTCACATCCTCCTCAAGGGGAGCACGAGTCATTAAATGCGGTTGAGGAATTAATGTAGATGCTAACATTGTTTGACCATCAAAATTTTTCTGGTACAAGGGGTAGAGCAAACAAAAACAAGCAAAAATAAAAGGTCAAGAAGCAATGATGTATACAAGAAAAAGATTTAGATTATTAACTATGCATTGAACATGCTTAGGAACCAAAGAAAATGACAAAATAGATCAGATACATGTTATCAACCTCGCAGAAGCTCTTAAAAACGTAATTAGCTGCAATGAACTCTTGCATACTAGATGTCCGCAAAAGGATTCGAAGAATAGAGTTCAAAGCAGGTTCCGTTTGTGGCTCCTCTCCAAGAACTTTGGTTGCAAGGATATCAAGATTCTTGGGTTGTCCAACAATCAGATCACCGATGCATTGTAATGCCTGACAAAGTGAATAGGTATACCTCAAACACCCTCTTAATCTACCAATAAAAAATGAAAGTTACTGCATTTAAAAGGCAGGAGAAAATTTTTCCTGAAAGATGGTGGTGTATACATAGTACTAGAAATTTGAAATAGAATTCCTAAATGCTTATTTGTGTAATATCTAAACTTTTATCTATCTCTCTCTCTCTCTCTCTGTGCAAATTATGTGCACAAAAAGGGTGTGTGTGTGTGTGTGTGTGAGAGAGAGAGAGAGAGACAGAGAGGCAAAAAGACAGTGAACAATGTTCAGAAAAGTCATCTTACCGCGCAACGGACAGCTACTGGTGCCCACTGGCTTTCAACACCCAACAAAAGAAGATGATCCAATACTTTTTTCTGCAACCAATATACACATTACAGGATAAGATACCACCAAGTTAATGATTCTAAAGGAAGTAATTATAGCAGATATGAAGTTAGTAAGAAACCTGAACCAGTGTTGCTTTATTTGTTAGCTTATTTGCATCTTTTCTAGGATCAACCTCTGTACCTCCCATCATTAACAAATTAATGGTTTCTAATGCACTGAGTAGATTAATTGTCTACTGGCATGGTGTTTGTTTCAAGGAAAAGAAGAAATACCAGTAAGGCTTCTGTGATAGAAAATTCAAAGATCTATGGTAAAATCTTATATACATTTCAGTATCTAACCTTTTGTTGGGTGAAACTGTAAGTACTTCCCCGTAGCTTCAGAATTGATATTACGGGGTCAAATCCCATAGTCTCTCTCAGTAGTATCTGAACCACACTTGGAAGCATTAGGAGCATGAGAGAATCTCAAGCATAAAATATAACACAACAGAGGCTGCAGACCTGATTAGATGCATTAGTTCGGAGAAGGTTGTTCAACAATTGAAGACAGTCCTGCACCATTACATGCATAATAGTTTTATAACCAAGATATTCGCAGAATTCTCAAATGCTTGTAAAGAAAAATAGAAATGAATAAATTGAGGAATAGCTAAACAGTCAACGACCATAAGTTGTTCTGTGATTCTGAGAAAAACAAAAAGTTTTGAAAATGGGACTCAGAATCAAGGCCAATGCACACACCTCTGTTTATTGTAACAAATTTTCTACAAAGAATATCCCCCCCCCCTTCTCTCTCTCTCTCTTCTATGTTAGGTGTTTGTCTGGGCAAGTAGAACCATAAAGAGAAAATCATAATGATGGATCAACAAAGCCTTTGTACATGCTTTCTTGTCACCTAAAATGTTCAACTAGAATGTGTCAAATGAGCAACATAACCCATACAGGAGAGGACAGCCAAAGGATAAAATAAAGCATGTGGGTTTCAAACTCAAAAAAATGGTCAAAACTACAAGAGTCCTTAATTTAGGCTACAAGTAGAATCATAACCGTAAATAAAAAATGACAAAATAGAACATTCAGACCAAAACCCACAAATGGTGCTGAATCTCAATGTAATTATAGCATATAAACAGCTCATTTAGCTAGCGAATTAGTGATATGCAATAGAGTCACTTAAACACTATCATAACTTCATTGTTGAAGCTGTCTTAGTAATCCATGACAAACTACTCGATTTATTGATATAATTGAGAAAGTGTCACATTCAAAAGACCATAAAGGAAACAAGTTTTAAATTGTAGACACCCAAACAATAAGAAGCCATTTGCAAGACAAGTAATTTATCAGTAAACAAGCTAGAAAAGTTGATTAAACTACCATGATAAATTGAGTAACAGTAAATCACCTACACAACAACACCACCTTCTGAACCTCCTTCCTCTTTAATGATGCTGAAAATCTTCTCAAATGCACCTTCAAAGACCACAATTTTTTGAATCTCCTAAAATTCACAAAACTGTATTAATTAGTAGGGAAATCAAACACATTTTCAAGCACAGGTGCAGCAGAACCATTAGATGACAAAGTGGCAGGAATATCTTACCTCAGCTTCACGGGTCAAATAAGTAAGCAACAGTAAGGCCTCGTTTCGAATAACCTAAGAACCACAATTGTTTTTAATACAAGTACAAGAAGAAAACCAAACTGATAAATTACCAAGTCCCAAGAAGCTTAAGCTTTTAGGAAATTACCAGCCACTTCAAAATCGACCTAAAAGCTGCCTCCTCCAAGCTTATTGGCATTGGAAAAGTTATTTGTTGCTACTTTTATTGTGCTGAACTTGAATTTTAGTGCTTCCGGCCTTTTCATAGCATCATCATCTTCATGAACATAATTAATGAACAAACCATAATGATTAAGTAATTATTATATGACAAATAATGCTTTTTAGCTGGTCATATATTGTAAAATAAACTTTGAAAATATATCATTTCAGTTACCTTTTTTGGACCTTATGCCGTCTCGTATAATAAGGAGGAGGTCTTGCATGTCTTTCGTCAGATGCCTCGGGCCCAGCGTTGTGTCCATGTTTGTGCCCTCCTGTCCCACAAGGAGGTGCCTTTGATATGCGTTTCGGCCGACCTTTTTGTTGAACAGGTAACCCACCAGCTTCCTCAACATGAACATGGGGTGGGGTGATGGCTGATGAAGGGCCAATAGACATACTGTAGGAGGGTGGCTCCTGCTGTATGTCAGGTGGGGTTAGATGAATACCCAAGTCAAAGGATGGAATGGGTGACACATTGGGAAATGATCGTGGGGTGGGTGGACGAATGTCAGGCCCAACACAAGGATGTAGAGTCAATGGGGGGATGGTGGGACTACGGGATGGATGTAGGGTGGGTGAAGGGATTGTAGGGCTAAGGGATGGATGTGGGGTGGGTGGAGGGGGATCAGAGGTAGGGACAACTCGAGGGGTACGAACACGCAGACGTCTAGTAGGAGCTATGCTCGTGCTTGGGCTCTCAGTAGTGCTTGGCCTCTGAGTAGCTGCTGCGGCAGGAGTAGCTGCCTCCTCATTCGGGACCTCAGGGTCCCGAGGTCGTACACGGCCAATCACCTGCACTGCAGTCAGCACATCAATAATGTCCTGGTGGTCCTCCGTGCCCACCGGGTGACGACACAACAAACAGAGGTATCCTTCAATCTGCACATGGAAAAACCAAGTATATTAGTAATGCAATACAGTTTATGTATGTACGAATGAACAATCAATGTTTTATGGGCCCTCTGCTTGTAGGGCAATTCAAGTTATTCCATAAAAAATTGGGAAGAAGAATGTATACCATAACTCTAAAGGCTGAAATAAGAAATATGACCTTCGATTTTGAAATTAGATTTTGAAATCAACAAAGTTCTCTATAAGGTAAACGAATAAAGTTCTCTATAAGGAATCTTAAGTAGAAAACAACTTTAACCTACTTCTTTGATGCTAAGCATACATTGGACCACATATATCATGTTTTATAAATAGTGGTTTCATGCTAAGAAGTACGGTAATATGTACAAGATGTGGAGAAGTTACCAGTATAGTCAATGTAACACCAGGAACATCAATGAACCTCCGAGTCACCCTTTTGAACCAGTCGAAGTACTCATGCTGTGGAGGCATATCACCAAGCACTGCTTGACAACACCGTTGAAGGCGGTTACCCCAATTTAGTAAATGCAGAGCATGTTTCCGCATCCAATCAACGCCCACCTTCCCCCTCAAATCAATGGCATGAAGCACGGTGTCAGTGTCAACATCTTTGGGAATTTCTTCGATCATCCCAAATTGACGAACGACACGATCCGGTGTGTGTATCTCTACTAGGTGGAAACATACAAGCGGCACCGTTGCCGTCCACACAGCCCTCCCTGCAACGCACCATGGCGGAAGGTCCTCAAAATCGGCTTCATACGGCTGCCACACCACCTACAGTAGCCCAAAAACAAGTACGCAACACATTAGGCAACTATGTTTATATTTCAAAATTCACCAAACATATATCTTGTTCCTAAACATGTTAGCATGTTAAACAAGGCATTTTCATACTTGGCTTGGCAACATTGAAGCTATTTGCTGGCGATACCTGTCCCTGAAGATGTGGGCAGGCCTGTTTTTCTTGTTTGGGACCCACGCCCACCTACAAGTGTTGTCAAGAACAAAAGATCAATATTTATAACTTTCCTACTAAGATAATGTCATGACTAAAACTATAATGTTATCACATATAATTACTAAGATAATGTTATAGATAAAAACTAGGCAATTAATAATATCACTACAATAAGAAATAATTCTTATAAGGTAGAGACTTACTTCAGGTACAGAGGACCACGCGCTGGAGGACCATAAGCGCCCACTGGTGGGCCACGCTCAATTGCCGGGCACAAATAGGGGAACCTGGCCCATACCCAATACTGCACCAACAGTAAGCATCCACCGATTTGACTGGTTTCCTTATGGCTTGCCCTGCATAGCTCTCGATACAACCATGCAAGGCAAGCACTCCCCCAACTGTACCTTCGTGGGTTGCGAAGGTCTTCCAACTGCTGCACCCACATTAAATGCATCCTATCGCCAGATTTGTCCATGAATATTGTGTCCCCCAGTAGCGCTAGGATATAGCATCGTGCGTATTTATGCAGCTCATCCTCTTCGGCATTAGGCGGCAATGGATTAGCAACTTGCTCCAAAAGCCGTTTGATGAGAATCCTTTGGCCATGAAGTTCCTTATGCTGGTCTTGAGTTATAGGTCGAAAGCCAAGGAACTCCTCGCACACAGTCGTCCAAGTTTTCTGTGTGCTCCCTGTTACAGCGTCACCATCGACAGGAAGCCCGAGAATCACCTCCACATCCTGCAATGTAATGGTCATCTCACCATGTGGCATGTGGAAGGTGTGAGTCTCGGGCCGCCATCGCTCCACTAAGGCTGTAATTAGGCCGTGGTCAAGCTCTCTACCCGGCTGCCTCAGCAGTCCCTCCAAGCCCAATGCCTTAATGATGTCAACAACTCGATCGTCTACCATTGGCTCTCGGTTGGAGAACTCTTCAGTACGGCCACGGCAAGTAAGGGCCCCTGGAATCTGAACAAAATGGATCCTTGGATTAACATATGACAAACGTCTGCATGTATATTGTATGAATTAAATGCGTGTACATTTTACATAAATATTTACTGCTGTATTGTACCTGCCCATTCCAAATAGCTTCTGACCGATGGGTGGGCTGCAACTTTAACACCGAATCGTCAATAGGGCCAGGCCGTGTATGGTCAATCCGTCCAGCATTTGCAGCATCCATACTGCACAAAAATGATAAGCAATTAGCACGTAATATTGACATTGCAAGCAAACATAGATATGATGGTGCAAAAGTTTTTTCTGAGCTAAATAAAACAAAAATATGATAATTTAATATTTTACTAGCTATATAAACTTGCTGATTAGAATCTCAATGAGATCACTTAGGTCTAACTAGAATTACTATACTCCAATGAGAACACTTAGGTGTTCATAACCTTCCCATTTTTTTTCCTATATTGAATAATGGTCCAAAGCCACACGTAAGTGGATTGGATCCATATGATATTGCAGCAGATTGAACTAATCCTTTTACAAGTACACTACAATTATGTGACCTTAAATGTTTAAAAGTTCTATTAGTCGTGATTTATGAGGATCATTGTATAATCTCTACTTATTTGTGCTTTTCTTTAGTAAATTCTCTTGGTGAACGATTAAAAGTTATTTTTACCTTGTGAAATTTTTTTTGAATAGCCATTGTTGGGGACATTACACTTTCAGATGGGATTTCAAAGGAAGAGAAGAGTCGACAAGAACGAGAAGCATTAGACCACATGTGCAAATTACTTGGTGGAGGGTCAAGAGGTACTTTATTCACTAACTCTATGTGTGCGCACGTGTTGTTGTCAATGTTAGGAAAATGAATTTGTTATTCCTCTACCTGAAAGTAATTAGTTGTTTGACAATTTTTGACTTCCTATTTATAAATTGCAGCCCAGGAAATAGGTGAGTTGTGGTTGGAATATGAGGAGAATTCTTCACCAAAGGCTAAAATTGTTAAGGACCTTGACAAGGTATATTGCGGCTATAGTAATGCATTTTATTTAATAATAATTTAACTTTGATTCACTACTTTTGCCAAGAAGCCTTATAGTTCAATGGCATTGCTTGGTGTTTCCAACAGAGACATCTAGGGTTTAAATCCCCACTCCCAACTTAAAATGTATCAAAAAAACATTGACACAGTACCTTTGTAGCAACTTTTAGTTTGAAGTTCAATTATTCCTTTTTTAAAGATCTTATGGTTTCAGTAACTGATGTTCTTTATTTAACTACTTGTCTGAGAGGGAGCCAACCTAGCAGTTACCATCAAATAGAAAACCAATTCCTCAAACAAGCAGTTATTATCTGCTCAACAAAGACTAGTTGCTTTCTTCATACAGCATTATGGCATAATAAATTGCCCACTGTTCTTTGTACTTTTTCTTAAAATCTCTTGGAAACCCATCAATTGGGTTATTTTTAATGATAATTTAAGTTTTAATAGTGGTAAAGCAGTAAGACATAATCTTAAATGGAGGATATTTTGACTTTTCTCTATTTTATTTTATTTTATCCCTTCGGAATGAGAAATCTTATGCAAAAGTTTGGTAAAAGAGGAATGCCGATGTAGACAAATTGTAAAGTAGCTAATGACTGATCAAAAACAAAAAAAAAATAAGAAGGGGAGAAAAAATAAAAAAAGAAACAAAAAAGAAGTGGCTAATAAGCCAGATTCTAATGACAAGTTGACAACGCTAGTAAAGATAGCATTTAAAGTGGTGTTGATACAACTTTGGTGATAATTGACAAATCATGCTTATACTTGAAAAATAATATGATGTGACACATTATTTGTGTTTTATACTAATATTAATGACCAAGAAAAAAATTTGTTGACTTTTCCATAGCCAACTTAGAACCCAGTTCTAAATCAGACTAAATTGGATGAGATATGCTTGTTTGAACATCTAAACTTTCTAGAGATATTGTTGTCCAATTCTGCTTTAGAATTAGTTTAAATGGGCCAAGAATCTTGTAATTTAGTGACATTTCCTGATCTCTTTTATAAGGAAAACCAGCATTTAAATCCCCCTCCTCAATAATTGAATAGGGTTTAGGTTTTGTTTTCAAAGAGGCATTTGGTTCCTAGAGTTCAAAAGCACCCATAGCTTAAAGCCGTAAGTTCTATGTGCTTTGTTCACCGAATCAAAGCCACCCAAATATGCAAAATCGATTCTAGATACCTAAAACCAATTTATGCCAAGCCAGCTAACGTAAACAAAACTTCTAACCAAAATCCCTTAATCAAAACTAAATCTAATCCATCTATTTAAACTAATTAAACAAAACCATTCCTAACCGAAAAACCTAAATCATAACCAATCAACCAAAATACATAACTGAAAAAAGACTATGTAATTTGTTTCTTCAATAGCAAACTACTAAGTGCTTTTTTATATGCATATAATTTAGTAATTTGTAATGGTACTATAACATTTAAATATATGAGATAACTATTTCATATAAACTTGTAAGTTCTAAGCTCCTAATAGACAAGCAAATGGGCCTAATGAGATATACAATTCTCTCCTAAAAGCTATAATCCTAATCAACAATAACAATTTAACCTGAAGCCAGAAATTTGGAAAGTCTTAAGGATGGTAGCAACAATATGCACTATCCAAGCAAGAATGTCATCTGCACTCACCAAATCCAAACCCAAATTTCATAAAAATCATAAAATAAAAATTAAATAAAGTATCTACCACAAAATCCAAACCCAAATTTCACAAAAATCAAAACTGAAAATTAAATAAATAACCTAGATGTTAAGTATCCAAATCCAAATCCAAACCCAAAATTTCACAATAATCAAAACAAAAAAATCATATAAATAACTTACCAACCAAAATCAGAATGGGTATGGGTATGGGTATGGTGAGGAAAAATGAATGGGTATGGGGGTGGTAATGAGAGAGAGGGAGAAAAGGAGAAAGGATCTCCTAGTGAGAGAGAGAGAGATCGACGAGGAGAGGAGCCGATGGCTAGGCTCAGCCTCGTCGGCGTCGTCGCTGGGCTGGGCTGGGCTCTGCTCGTCGACGCTGGCGGGGTTCTGTGTGTGTGTGAGCGTGTGTGAATGTGAGAGGCCGTGTGAGAGATAGAGAGAAAATGAGAGAGTTTTGTGAGTGTGGGAAATGAAAATGTAAGAGTGAGGGTGAGAGAGTGAGAGCGCTCTGGTTTGTGTGAGAGTGAGAGGGTGTGAGTGTGAGTGTGAGTGTGAGTGAAAGTGAGACAAATGCAATAGAGACGAAGACGTTAATTTTGAAAAACCCCAATTGGAAACCGAGTCTCTAAGACTTGATTTCCAGAGGCTTCCACGTCGCTCAGCCAGGTTGGCATACACGTGGAAATCGAGTCTAAGAGACTCGATTTCCATGTCAATGCCAGATGGCAACTCTGCCACATCAGACGTGGTCGAAGCATACAAACCGAGCATCAAAGACTCGATTTTGAAGCCCAAAATCGAGTCTTTAAGACTCGAGATGCTATAAACGAAATATGTTTCTAAAGAGAGCCTACTAACTAGATAGTCACGATTTTAAGGCCAGTTGGCCATTTTGGCCTTTTTTTTTCCGCACATGCAATGATATATATTGCATTGCAGACAAAGAATACTAGGAAAAACCGGATAAAACGTTCAATTCCCAACTGGGTTTGATGAATTTTCGTCAAGCCCTTTTGGGTTGTTATGTCCTGTCCTACTAACTACTAAGGATATATCATCATATGAAAGCCTCACCTCGCTCTCTCTCCAAATTTGACTTTGAAATTGCACACAATCCAAGTACTCTTTCATTCTTTCTTTGCATATATTATTGGGGAACACAGCAGACAGCTGTTTCTACTTTCAGACGAGACTCTCAGTCGCACTCTTACACACACACTTCTACTTCTCTAAAGTCCTAAAAATGCAAAACACAAACCAAGTTCAAGTCCAAGAGTAGTGATTTTCGAAGCCTATTATGATGGTACGGACACAACACCAACTCTCTTTGCAAACCAAAACCCACATCATCGGATCATTCTCCTCCTCCTCCTCCTCCTCCAATGCTCAGGTACTCCACTCCTCTCCTGCTCTCTCCTCTCCACCCAATCAGATTCCTCCACGTGTCCCGTCCCCTTCACCGGATCGAATCCAAGCTAACCCGGCCCGAACTAACCGATCGGATCTCCCGCCTCCTCGTACTCCAACGACACGACGCCATATCCAACCTCTCCTTCGACTTCTCCGACGGACTCGTCGACTCCGTTCTCCGAAAACTCCGTTTAAACCCCAGCGCTTGTTTAGGGTTTTTCAAATTGGCCTCTAAGCAAAAAACGTTCAGACTCAACGTTAAATCTTATTGTAAGATTGTTCACATTTTGTCTAGAGCTCGAATGTACGATGAAACGAGGTCGTATTTGAATGAATTGGTTGGTTTTTGTAAGAATAACTACACTGCGCTTTTTGTTTGGGACGAGCTCGTTAGGGTTTATAGGGAATTCACGTTTTCGCCGGTTGTTTTTGATATGGTTTTCAAAATTTATGCTGAGAAAGGTATGATAAAGAATGCACTGCATGTGTTTGATAATATGCCTAAGTATGGTTGCGTGCCGAGTTTGCGGTCTTGTAATTGTTTGTTGAGTAGTTTGGTAAGGAAAGGCGAAAGTCACACTGCTGTATTGGTTTATGATCAGATGATTAGGATGGGGATTGTGCCGGATGTTTTCACGTGCACGA
This sequence comes from Quercus lobata, assembly GCF_001633185.2. NCBI lineage: Eukaryota > Viridiplantae > Streptophyta > Magnoliopsida > Fagales > Fagaceae > Quercus > Quercus lobata. The sequence continues at coordinate 28,537,626 of NC_044912.1, read as the reverse complement.
TAATGGTGAATGCTTATTGTAAGGAGGGGAGAGCGAGTAGAGCTTTGGAGTTTTTGAAAGAAATGGAGAGTTTGGGTTTTGAGACGAATGTAGTGACGTACAATTGTTTGATTGATGGGTATGTTGGTGTTGGGGATGTGGAAGGAGTGGAAAGGGTGTTGAGGTTGATGTCTGAAAAGGGCATTTCGAGGAATGTTGTGACTTATACAATGTTGATTAAGGGTTATTGCAAGCAAGGTAAGATGGAGGAAGCAGAGAAGATGTTTCAAGAAATGAAGGAAAGGTTGGTGGTAGTGGATGAGCGTGCTTATGGAGTGTTGGTAGATGGGTATTGTCGAGCTGGCAAAATGGATGATGCCATTAGGGTTCGGAATGAGATGTTGGAGATAGGCTTGAAGATCAATATATTCATTTGCAACTCATTAATCAATGGGTATTGTAAGCTTGGTCAGGTTCATGAAGCAGAGGGAGTTTTAATGCGTATAGTGGAGTGGAACTTAAAGCCAGATTCTTATAGTTATAATACTCTCTTGGATGGGTACTGTAGGGAAGGTCATATAAGCAAGGCTTTCAAGTTTTGTGACAAGATGCTATATGAAGGAGTTGAACCAACTGTTGTAACTTACAATACCCTTCTCAAGGTTCTATGTCATGCAGGTGCCTTTGATGATGCTCTACGCCTTTGGCATTTAATGCTGAATAGAGGGGTGGATCCAAACGACATTGGCTATTGTACTCTTCTTGATGGACTGTTCAAGATGGGGGATTTTGACAGGGCTTTTGTGTTGTGGAAAGATATTTTAGCACGGGGATTTACTAAGAGCAGGGTTGCTTACAATACAATGGTAAATGGATTATGTAAATTGGGGAAATTAGTTGAAGCAGAGGAGATTTTTGACAGGATGAAAGAGCTAGGATGTTCACCTGATGGAATAACATATCGAACCCTGGTTGATGGATATTGTAAAGTTGGAAAAGTTGAAGAAGCTTTAAAACTTAAAGAGACAATGGAAAGAGAAGCTATTGTTTCTTCCATTGAAATGTATAATTCTCTTATTTGTGGTGTTTTTAAGTGTAGGAAATTAAGTAAAGCAATGGATCTTCTTGCTGAGATGCAGACTAAAGGATTATCCCCAAATGTTGTTACTTATGGCATCTTTATCGCTGGTTGGTGCAATGAAGGGATGCTGGATAAAGCCTTTAGTGCATATTTTGAGATGATTGAAAAGGGTTTTGCGCCCAATGTAATCATTTGCAGCAAAATTGTGAGCAGCCTGTATAGGCTTTGTAGGATTGATGAAGCAAGTTTGCTTTTGCAGAAGATGGTAGATTTTAATATTGTTTCACATGAAAGATGTTTTAATAAGTTTCTCAAGGATGACGTTAGACATCTAAACATATTGAAAATTGCTAATTCATTTGAAGAAAGTGCAAAAAAATTTTCTCTACCCAACAAAATTGTGAACAATATAGCTATTTTTGGGCTATGCAAGTCTGGGAAGGTAGATGATGCAAGAAGATTATTGTCAGAACTGTTGCTTAGAGGCTTTGGTCCTGATAATTTTACTTATTGTACCCTAATTCATGGCTGTTCAGCCACTGGCAATGTGAATGAAGCTTTCAACTTACGGGATGAGATGCTGAAGCAGGGTATTGTTCCAAACATTACTACATACAATGCTCTTATTAATTGCTTGTGTGAGTCAGGAAATATGGATCGAGCACTGAGGCTTTTCTATAAACTTCACCGTAAGGGGTTAACTCCTAATGTAGTTACCTATAATATTTTGATTGATCAGTACTGTAAAATTGGTAATACTAGTGAAGCCCTTAAATTGAAAGATAGAATGGAAGAAGAAGGGGTTGTTCTATCTATTATTACCTACTCTGCATTGATCAATGGTTTTTGCAAGCTGGGAAATATGGAAGAATCTACGAAGCTTTTGGATCAAATGATAAAGGCTGGTGTGCACACAGACATGAAGAAATTCTCCAAGCTTCATAATATGACTCAGATGAGATGTCCCTCTTCTGGTATTGTTTCTCCTGAGCCAGCGATTTTAGACGATTGCTTAGATGCTGAAGGAATGCCTAATTATTACTACATGTCTGAAGCTGTGAGTTGATACACTCTGTGAACTAAGAACTTTTTGTGAGAAACATTCTATCATTGAAATGATTTTGAGTTTGCTATGGCGTTTTGTTCACAAGTGCACCCTTATGCGTTAACATGCAAATTATGGAGATGTAGGTTGTAACCTCTATATTAAGGAGGGCTATGTTCTAGTCTCTTAGAAACCCAGGTAATTTTCTTTGCAAATGGGATCTGTTTCCTTCTTTGTTGCAAGATTGTGCTAGTAAAGGTGGTTTCATTGGTGCAGGACACATTTAGTCAAAGTCATCCCAAAGCATATGTTCCTCTGTAGTTTCTTTGTCATTAAACTACATATCACTTCTTCATTCCAGAAGTTGCGCTTCATGAAGTAGTTCCTTGCAGGTCCTCTATTTGGAACCAAGGTGATCATTATTATTGCAGACAAATTGCTGATGGGTCAAAATCCAAACCAATTATTTCTAGGAGAAATTCCTGTTATCTAATTCTTGCATTCTGTCTCTAGTGCAAAGGTATTGCAGACTAACATGCTGGTCCTCTATGTTGTTTAGATTGTCTAGCAATTTTCCTGCTCAATGGCTCTTAGTTGCATAAATGGTTTCCTTATAGTGAAAAAGAGAACAACATATGCTGAATGTCTTAAACGTCATAAGGTGGTGGTACATGGAACCCAGGAAATATACAGAAAATGGGATGTATTATATGTGCAGCTCCTTACTGAAGATCTTGTCCAAAATGAAGCTGGGGTTGCATTTTTTTCTCCATCAGGTACTCTTATATTGTTGTGCAACTATTTGACCCATGCAAATGTTGTATATGGTTTGAACTTTTGAAGGCTAAATATTTTCGTCATGCATCTGAATTCTTATGGAAGTGTACTTAGAAACTTGTCATGGGAATATAGAGATATGTATAGGCTTGCATTTGTCATGGGAATATAGAGATATGTATAGGTTTGTATTATTCAATCAAACTACACAATTTAAGATCCATATTTTGGCACCTAGTTAGATATGGAAAGTTTGAAACCTATACACATTCTGATTGTTCGATTTCTCTTTAATGTTCTTGGGGAATGAATTTCTAGTAAAATATCTGAATAAGTTTTTGTTTTTTCTAATCGTCCTCCTTTGCCCATGTTACACACTTATTCCAGGTTATTGTTTTGTGCTTTGAGAAGCCCTCTCAATATATCATTATTACTTGACTCATCTTATAGGCCAAGCCGGTGGGCGTTCCTTCAGCAGCCTTCCATGAGGCAGGCCATGCAAGAACGCCTTATATCCATGGCTGCTACCACTGGCACATTGCTTAGGAAAGGTGTTGAGGAGACCAAGGACAAGGTTGCTGTAGGAAAAACTAAAGTTGAAGAGGTAGTTTTAGCTCAAATAGCCTGTTTTTTTTTTTTTTTTTTGTACCTTATCAGGTTTCTTGTCAATGCAGAATGCTAATTTTTGTGTGAAATTATAACTGAGATGAGTTAACTTGTTTGACATTATTTAATGCATTTGCAATTTGAAGAATTTTGGAATTGTGTTAGTGATATTTATAATTCGATATGCTACTATGGTTCGAAAGTTGCTGATATTTATTTTAATAAGGCTAGTCTGTTCTGTTTGGTAACTAAGGTTAGGGGTTCCCATGAATCTCTGCTGCTTGATTATGAATTAAGTCCCTGTGGTGATTGTCAGCCAATCCCTCTTTGTTTATTTTATAGCATAAAGCCTTGTCAAATTTTTTAATGCTCTACCGGAATCAGTGGTCTCCAACAACTAGGGATTCTTGCTGTTCGATTTCTTAATGAACTAAGTTAATTAGTGATATCTGTTTAGGAGACTATGGAATATGGATCAACTATGAGGCTTCTCTTAAGCAAAGTAACATGCAAAAGCAGTGTTCTTTTCAGTTAATTTTCCTATTATGGCATTAAACTCATAATTTAAAAAAAAAATTATATTATTCATACATGTTCTTATGGTTGTACTGTTCATTTTCATCTATTTGCTTGATTTCTTAACATTTCTTTCTGCCTCTTTTTTCATATCTTAACGTTATAATGTATTTATATGATATAATATATGTAAGTGATAAGGAATTCTGACAGGTAAGGTCATCTTGTTTACAACAACCTATAGTAGCCTTGATTTCAAGTTAAGATGATAAGTGACACATCTGAGATGCAGAGTTTGTCTCAGGTGGCAAAGAAGACTGCACAAAGAAGTAAGACTATCTTGATGGACATTGAACGATGGCAGAAGGTATAGATTTTGAGGCAGCTAGTAGTTGTCAATATTTTGTTTTCTTTTCAGTTGAATTACCTATAACCCATTTTCCTGTCCCAACCCATTTAAGAAATCCATATACTACAGGATTTAATTGGGTTATAAATGGGCACCTATCAGGAGCCATATAGCACCTAACAAAAGCCTCAACTTACCTATTCTGCTACCCATTTGACTTCTTTGGAATACTTCTTTCATTATCTTGAGATGCCTAACTAACTTTTGCCCCAAATCCAATTAATTTGGTGATTTTTTTCCCATTTTGAAAAAAGATATGCTTTGTTTGGTAGCTTAGAAAATTTAAGGGGAAATTGAGATCATTCAAACACCCCCTGGGTTGGGTTCTCAGACAATTAGATCTTGCTTTCTGCTCTGCCTTGAATGGCCATGATCCAGCATTCATAGAAAGGAAATTAGAAATCCATCAAGTGGATGCATCTTCCTGGAGTCTTTCTTATTCCTTGAAAAAGGTCCTCCTGAGTTTTATAACTGGTCGTGTATAATTGTGTTAACTGGTGGGTAGAGATGTATCCTAATTAAATGGATTGGGTTGGGTATAGGTATCAACAGACTTATTATCACCTATCCAAAAAAAAAGAAAAAAGAAGGAAAGTATCAACAGACTTATGAAAATAAATAAATAGTTGTAAACTGCTAAATGTGTGATAATGTACCGAATCCATCTATGACTTCAAATTTATTGAATTTATTTATTAAAATGGTATAAGCCATAAGTTTGTTTCCCCCTAATAAATTGTAGGATAATGCAAATATATTGTGCTAATTGAAAAGTAAACTTTGTTTGCATTGGTAAAGCGTTACTCTTCTGCCTCTTTTTTTTCTTTCCTTAATTTTGTGGGTACAGAAGAGGGCGAAAGTGTTGATGCATCTTCTCTCATTCCCTTGGATGATGGCGTGCCAACTGACTTTGGTGATATTTAAGTTGTTCAGTGCCTTATAGAACATCACAATGCAATTTTTACGGATGCAAATGTGACGACTTGGAGATGACTTACAATGACTCTCTACCTCATCCAGCAGGGGATTTAATGAGTAGAATAGTTTAGCCAACTATTTCTCAAGGTTGAAATCTTGACTGGTCACAAGGATCATTGCTCTGTAGTGGATGTTACATTCCTTGATAAAGCTGAGACCATTGCTGGATTTGGGTCTATATGTTTATAGTGATCAGGGAGTACTGAAAGTTGGGTTTAAATGAGTCTTGGTTTTGCCAATATTTGCGCCTTTGGAAATGGAAGTGCACCATGCATATATTTTTAGAAGATCAATCAGTCAAATACTTTACAAATACATATCTTTTAGGTGTGAAATTCTTGTGGTGTGAGTAGAGTTGGAATGTTGATTTATAAGTGCAAGTAATACATTGTAGACACAAGTAATTGTATCTGATTATAGGATTGATTTATGGTGAATTGGCTTGTCTATATTCCCTTCTGTGTAAGATGAACCTGAATTCTTTTCATGGGATTTCATTAGGAGAAAAAAGGGCATGCATAAAAGGATGTATATTTTGCAGTAATTAATATGAACTTTTAAGAATAGGGATTCAACACAACCTATTTGAAACCTGTGTTTTGATTCACAATATTTCCCTCATGCCAAGGTTGCTACATTTGTTTTTTTAAAGCTAACAGTTGGCTTGGTGAAGCCCCCATGAAGGGTTTGCCATTAAAAAAATATTTCAGTTTTCTTAATGATCTTACATTATTACTATTTTCATTATTATCTATATATATTAATAGGTAAAACTCAAAGAAAGTTCAATTAAAATTTGAAATTTGAATTCAATTTTGCATCATATATCTAAATTTATGTGATGGCTATACTATAATTATTCACTTAAGTTTTTTAATTTTTGTGTCAAGTGAGTTAACGAGTGCAAAATATTAAGAATCTAAATTAATGAACTATAAAATAAAAAGTAAAATAAAAAACAAAAAACTATCACATATACAGCTTGGATGCTTGCTGCATAGAAGATGTGGACTGGGATGATTTGCTTGAGCTAGCATAGGTCGAGAGAGGTATGTCAAAAGCGATGGGACCAGATGGTCAAACACATCGGTGAGCATTCAAACAAGTCATTAATTTGCTGAACAAGTTGAAGTCCATTCCAAACGGTATCGTCCAGATGTTCTTGAGCACTATCTCCCAAAGTGTTTTGAGTGTACTGTGATACACGGGAACTCTTTTAAGATTAATGTTTTGCACAAGTGATCTAAGTTAATTAAACTAGGGGAGTGGGAGTAACCATATATGAAACATTGTTTGGTTATCGTACCTGTAGGGGTGTGCATGGAACGGGTTGAAGGGATTTTTTGACCCAACCCACTATGATAGGTCAAAAAAAATTCAACTCAACCCAACCTATCACATAAGTCCAACCCAATCCACATGGGTCGGGTTGAACCCATGGGTTTGACAAATATTTATTATTATTATTATTAAATTGAGTAAAAAAAATATAAATATTAATATATTAAAAAAACCTAAAGATTAGTATCAATGTAACTAACTCCTTAAAAGCAAACAACACTAATGACTAAACAACAATAGTAATTTATTAGGATTTGTGTGAACTAATTGGCTTTTATATAGGATAGGAAGAACTGGTTTTAAAAAAATTTATTAATTATAATATATATATATATATATATATATATTAAATTAGTATTAGTAAGAGGAACTGAGGAAATGCTACTCTATAGCTAGTTTTTAAAAAAAGTTATTAAATATATAATATATTAGTAGGAGGAACTGAGGAAATGCTGCTCTATAGCTGGTTTTTAAAAAAAGTTATTAAATATATAATATATATTTAAATAAATAATATATATATATATATATAAAAGTGTCATACAGTTGATTTTTAAAAAAATTATTAAATATATAATATATTTTAAATATATATTAAATATGAGTGGGTCGGGTCGGGTTTGGTGGGTTTGTAATTTTATGACTCAAACCCAACCCAACCTGCTATAAAATTTTTTTTGTAACCTAACCCAACCCACCAAGTCTTAAATATCGACCCAACCCGTTAGGTCAGGTTGGGTCGGGTCAGTAGGTTTTTTGCACACCCCTATTACCCTGTTGCTTTTTGGTTGATTATTTTATCAATTACTATTGATTGCTATGTGGTCACCCTTCATTTATTTAGAAAAATATTTAAGGCGAAAATACCATTTTGGTCCCAATACTTTGGGGTTACAATCAATTTGGTCCCTACATTTTAATAGCAGTCAATTTAGTCCTTGTTCTTTTCAACTTACCATCAATTTAGTCCCTACCGTTAACTCACTAATGAAAAACACTTACGTGGCAAACATTGTGCATTGTTGGCACACTACACATCTACGTAGCAACTAAAATAATAATAAAAAATTTATTTATCATTTTTAAAATGTCACATCAGCATTTTTTAAGAAGCATTTAAATAAATAAAAAAGCATTTAAATGAAAAAAAAATGATTATTAAATTTATAAAAAAAATAATAAAAACAAAAAACAAAAAAAAAAAAACCAGGTGAAAACATCTACAGGGCTGGTTCTACTTTGTTGCTTCCGTCTGGTTCAGATTGAGGTTTTTTATTTTTATATTTTTAAACCCAATTCTCAAACCTTCAAAGACTTGCTGATTCAAGTTTAATAGCATTTGCAAGTCTGGTTTTAGAAACCTCAAGCTACTAAGGAACCATTCAGCCACTCTTCAAGCCACTGTTAAATCTCCCATATCACCCACCTTCAATTCACAAGAGCCCCTCTTTCCCCCTCTCTCACACACATTTTTCCTTCAGAACTGAGATCAAACGAACTTAATAACAATGTTGTACGAGAACAACAATTTCAGATCCGGATCTACAATAAACAGCGAATCTCCTCCTCCAAACTCACAACACAAAATAGCACTAATCACTAGAATTACTAGCCAAGATGGTTCGTATTTGACTGAGTTCTTCTCAACAAATGGGTTCCTCGGTTGGTTTTGGATCTGCAAAATGTGTTGGTGGTTGGTGGGTTTCGATCGAGGTTTATTTGGGGCTGTGGAATTTTCATTTTGGAACTTGTGGGTCTTGCAAATCGTGTGTTGTATATGTAGATGTGTATGTGACCAAGCTTCAATGGTGCTGACACAAATTGTTTTCCTCCATTTTCTTGGCAACCAAACAAAGGCTAAGAAAGAATTTGAGATTAAAAAAAAAATTCTATACGTAAATTTGAGAAATAATTTTTTTCCCCCATTTAGACGTTCAGGTGGCATTTTTAAATGATAAATAAATTTTTTATTATTATTTCAGTTGTCATGTAGATGTGTAGTGTGCCAACCGTACATACTGTTGGCCACATAATGGTTTTCCATCAGTGAGTTAACGGTAGAGGCTAAATTGATTGTAAGTTGAAAATAATATGGACTAAATTAACTTGCTACCAAAATGTAGGGACCAAATTAATTGTGACCCTAAAATGTAGGGACAAAATCATCCACACGCATGGGAAACGTAGTTAGTGTGTGTGTGTGGATGATTTTGTTGCTGTCGCTTTCCTGGTTGTTTTCAGATGATTTATTCTCCTTCAACTTGCACTAATTATTGCTAACTTATTGTATTGATGTCATTGGATCAAACTGTCACCCGGTACTGGTCTGAAAATTTTCCTATAACATCAGTAAAATTAATTTGACCTTGCTCACTGTAGTTTGGGTATCTGATTAAAGTTAGAAAGTGGGCTGAGTGGATATGTTTTGTTTGATTGAATGCCTTTTGTGAAACTCTTTTTCCAGGATTTAACGTTTCGCATTTTACGATTATATGACTCGGGTTTTTCACTAGAAAGTGTAAATATAAATTGGAGCATTTTGGTTTGTTGTTGGGTCAACTTTGTTCTTTGATAATTTTGTATCTGTTTTCATTTTTATTTTTCCTTTTCAAAACTAAACCTAAGGTAAGGATGCTTAAAATCAAAAGTGGGTAATTTGTTATGGTAGATTAAAAAGTGATGTTAGTGGTGAGTATAGATAAAGACTGATAAATGTTAGTCAACTCAATTGCTATTAAAGATGTTGTGAAACTTTTCGTGTAGGTAACATTGCTCTAAAATCAATGAAAATAAACTTCAAATACTTTTAACCTAATAAATGATCAAGACATTCAAGTGAAAGGATTTAAAATTCATGGAATTCAATCTATGCATTCTAAATTTCTATTTTGTAAATCTAAATCCTTGTTCTCAAATGCAATCCTAAAGTTGGATTTGATCACCTCAATCAAACAAAGGCAACCCAATTTCTAAATCTGCAAAATCATTCAGCTCAGACAACAAATTTGTTTTGCATTTTCTAAGTTAAAATTATATTGTTATTGAGACATTTAAAGGCAATAGAATTTCTTTCGTGTAATGGCTGAGGGGTGTTTCAGCAAATTCTTACAGTTGTAGCATGTTGATAGACTTTGACATAGGTTACTTGAGGCGGAAGAGGAGTTGAGAAGCTCAGGGTCAATTACCAAGATTTGCCAAATAATTTAGAAATAGAAATAGGCCAGTATTTTCTATTAATAATCTAACTCAACTCTTTAAGAAAATTATATCTTTTGCAAATGGAATATTATGTATATAATATTTTTTAATTACTGAAAAAAAATAAAAAATTCACTATTTGGATGAAAAGAATCCCGATATGGAGGAAATTAGAAATAGAAACTCATTTATCAGGTAATGTATCATGTTTAAAGGATAATAAAGTGAGGGATAAAAAATATTTAGTTTTCTCTCGTACGTGTTTAGTTGGGAAAATGAAAAAGTAAAGAGATGAAAACTTCTTTATTTAGTTGAGAATAACAATGGGAGCGAGGATGGAAAAAGTTATTTGCATGAATTTACTATTACACACACACACACATATATATATATATATATATATATATATATCTATTACATAGTATGATAATATATAAAAAGTTATTGAGTAAAATTAGTTAAGAAGAAATACTAAAAAAAATAATGTGATTAACTAAAAAAATAATTTGATGAGATTTTTTTTTTTTTTTTTTTTTTCTTCAGAAGACGTCATTTGTAGAAGGAGCTAGGGAAAGGAATAGTTCAATATCCTCCTTGTTTTATGCTAGATTATATGTCTAGGTCTCGTTTAAGTCTAACTTATTAGCTATTATTATCCACTTTTAGTATTAGGATTACCCCCATAGGGGTACTCGAATGGTGTTGTTATTACTTAATACTTTCAATCCACCACAATATCGGTTAGAGCATTAGAATTGGTGTAGGTATTTTGCTAAAATGCTAAATTTATTATCAAAATATAGCAAAAGTGGGCTGCATTAGTGGTGGTGGTGGTGGTTGTTATTTATTATAATAGATATATTATTTTATTTTATTGTTTATATTATTTTATTATGTGAATGTTTAAAATAAAATTATTGATGTTGGTTGTTTTGTAAAGTGAGATAGTAAAATAGATAAAATAGTTTTTTGTAGTGTCAAATTGCAATTTTTTGCACCACCAATACTATCCTCTTAATGTGGTTTCTTGGGTGTTTCATAAATAAAGCAAAACACTTTGGACAAAGTTTGAAACACATATATTATATGTGTCAAATATTACAAATTTAAAACTGTATTTAGTGGCACATTTTTTAAAATTTTAAATGGTGTTACACATCTACACTTTCAAATCTAGAAAATAAAATTTTAAGTGAAATGAACCTTTAAACATCTCCTTTATTCCTGATTAGGTCTCCATCTCTTGCCCAAGAGTGGCTTTTGACCCTCCCTTCGTTGGTCAAAAATCAGAATTGTAAGTAACTTTTTTTTTTTCTTTTGTAATTGGCTTTTTTTTTTAAAAAAAATAACCATTAGTAATTTTTTAAAAAAAATAAAAGAAGTTTTTTATTAAAATTTATCTAAAATTTAGGAGCTTTCTTATTTTCTTTAAAAAAAAATCTTTAAATTTGAATTTGACAAAGAAACATGGATAAAAAAAAAAAAAACAGTTTTTTTTTTTTTTTTAATTTTAATCTAAAATGTATATTTTACAGTTTGACTGAAATCCATTTTATTTTTCTAATTTTTTTTTCATTCAATTAATTCTCTAAGTTTTCCATTTATTCAATTCAGATGTTTCTTTCAATTTCGTTGAAAAATTATGTAATTAATTAATGAAAAAAATATTTTTTGAAAAAATATTTTCACATAAAAAATCAATAAAATATTTTTATCAACTTTATAGATTTTATAGAATTTTTTTTTTCAACGTGAAAAAAATATTTTAATTAAATAGTCGTATAGTTATTACTTTTTTATAAAAAATTATTGTAGGGACACGATTTTTAACGACCCAAGGATGACGTTGGGCTCGTGTGTAAAGGGCCCGAGCAATATGATTTGTAGAGAGTGGGTTTGGAAAGACCTGCCCTTGAATGCTGGGCAACAGTCTGGTCCTGGTTTCACGAGAGCTAATACAAAGGCAGGTCTGGACAGTATGACTGAGCCTTACATCGATATGGTTTGAGAGATTTGGCTCCTCGGAGTTAGTCCGAGGAGCATTACATTCTCACCATTCTTCCTCCTTTTTCCTTCTTTTGTTTCCCCCCCCCTTACTTTTTAGCTCTCTTTTCCTTTTATACTAGTATTCGCTTCCCGTTCTTCATCTACGTGTCAGTTTTTCCTTGTTTGAGGCAATTGCTCGTCCTATCAATCCTCACGTCAGAGTGGTTGGGAAAAGCTGGATAGCATGGTATGGAGTATGGGCTTGTCAGGCGCTGGGCTCCATGCTATGGTGTTGGCAGCTTTCTTGCTTGTACTGCTCTTGTACTGAGTTTGTCCTTTTCTTCAGGCGTTTTGTGAGGTGTTGAGTGTGAGATTGTCCTCAGCCACACTCTTGGGCCATTAAGGGGTTCTCATCACACATCCTCGGCAGTAGGGCTCCTCGGCTTGGGCTTTGGGCCCTTAATGTGAAGTGGGCCGGGATTCCAAATTTCAGGCCCCACAATAGCCCCTCAAAATCCTGCTTCCCGACCTTTTAGTTGGGGAGGAGGGTTTTGGTGATGCTGAGCCCACCTCGTGACTTGCTCAAGTTCCGTACCTTACTGCTGCTTGTGTTCTTCCATTTGCATGGGAGATGTGCCGAATTAAGAGGCTTTACTTTAGTCTTCACCCACGCAGTGTCCTTTGACGTTTCAGTATTCGAGGCGCGCCTTCACGAGGACCTTTAAATCTTGTGGTGGCGGATAGTGTTGGAAATCGTGCCAGAGCTGCCTTGTCCGCAGCGTTCCTTGGGAATTTGCTCAAATTAAATGACATCACCTTACTCTTTATATAAGTAGGATAGGTGGTTATTCTCCTGGCGTATAAACCCTTCTGCTCTCTTCAAGATCATAACCCTTTATCCATAACCAGTTCCCACATCAAGTGTCGTTTTCCCTTAGTGCAATATGTCTGAGGCTTGGGTGGAGGTGGAGGAACTTCACCTGCCACAGAGGCATTGGACCCTTCCAAGACTTAAGGTGGTGTGGTCTGGGCAGGGGAGGCACAGGTTTAAGGTAACCTCCCGCTTGGATAAGGTGGGGACGGTACCCCCACCTCTTTCAGTCAAAATCCGAAGCAGGTTCTGGTCACATCAGACTTTCGGTGTGTCAGAAGAAAGGTTTTCCGCCATTAGCACCGTCTGCTCTTTCGCAGGCATGGTTCCGTGGAGGCTTATCAACTTCCGGTTCCCTGCACCTTTTCTTCAGCAGGGCTAGCCTCGAGTTGGACTCCCGGCACCTTTTCTTCAACGGTGCCGACCCGAAGTCGGGCTCTTTTACTGCCTGAGTTTTAGGCATTTAAAAGTATTGAGGAATGGCTCCCCTAGACGAAATTTTGAAGTGACAGCACGTCTTTCCCTTGCACCTATTCTTCGGCTTTTTCTTAATTCCCTTGTATTTTCTCTTTTTGTTTTGTGTAGTTAGTTTCAGTATGAGCTTATTTGAGCTCTTTCAATGTACGCTATACTATTTCTTTGTCTTAATAAAAGATGAATTTGTTTCTTTTTAAATATTTTTCCTTTCTGCAACAATTATTTTGTGCATGGGTGTGCTACACGTGTGCTTTCCTTTGATGATACTTAGAGCAGGAAATCTTGAAACAGAAACCTACTAATTCTAGTTTATCGACATTACCAAGCATAATAATGATAATTCCCAGCAAATTAAAACTCATAAAACTAATCGGAATAATGGCTGAGTGCTTCGTAATGCATGCAAGGCGACCGTCCGAGAACGATAAACTCTAAATAATTCATCCAAGAGGGTAGCCGAGCAGTGAGAGACTTCGACTGTGTGTTTTTGGCAACATATTGCCCTATATTGCATCAATCCTCTAAGTATTGAGGATCCGAGGATAAACCGGGGAATCCATGTAGTTTAGGGATTAGCCCAACTATCAATGGAGAATTCTCCTCGGATAGATTCTAGGGTCCATGTAACGTTCAGGTCGTGCCCAAACCCCATGTTGTCTCTTCTAGGTAGTTGGTTTCTCCACAGGCTTGAGTCCGAGGACCATACAAGACCTTGGTTCTGTACAAAACTTGTAGTTTTTCTTTTGAGTACTTGGTTTCCCCACAGGCTTGAGTCCGAGGACCATACAACGCTTTGGTTCTGTCCAAAACTTGTAGTTTTTCTTTTAAGTACTTGGTTTCCCCACAGGCTTGAGTCCGAGGACCATACAAGGCCTTGGTTCTGCCCAAAACTTGTAGTTTTTCTTTTAAGTACTTGGTTTCCCCACAGGCTTGAGTCCGAGGACCATACAAGGCCTTGGTTCTGCCCAAAACTTGTAGTTTTTCATTTGAGTACTTGGTTTCCCCACAGGCTTGAATCCGAGAACCATACAAGGCCTTGATTCTGTCCAAAACTTGTAGTTTTTCTTTTGAGTACTTGGTTTCCCCACAGGCTTGAGTCCGAGGACCATACAAGGCCTTGGTTCTGTCCAAAACTTGTAGTTTTTCTCTGAAGTACTTGGTTTCCCCACAGGCTTGAGCCCGAGGACCATACAAGGCCTTGGTTCTGTCCAAAACTTGTAGTTTTTTCTCTGGAGTACTTGGTTTCCCCACAGGCTTGAGTCCGAGGACCATACAAGGCCTTGGTTCTGTCCAAAACTTGTAGTTTTTCTTTGGAGTACTTGGTTTCCCCACAGGCTTGAGTCCGAGGACCATACAAGGCCTTGGTTCTGTCCAAAACTTGTAGTTTTTCATTTGAGTACTTGGTTTCCCCACAGGCTTGAGTCCGAGGACCATACAAGGCCTTAGTTCTGTCCAAAACTTGTAGTTTTTCTTTTGAGTACTTGGTTTTCCCACAGGCTTGAGTCCGAGGACCATACAAGGCCTTGGTTCTGTCCAAAACTTGTAGTTTTTCTTTTGAGTACTTGGTTTCCCCACAGGCTTGAGTCCGAGGACCATACAAGGCCTTGGTTCTGTCCAAAACTTGTAATTTTTCTTTTGAGTACTTGTTTTCCCCATAGGCTTGAGTCCGAGGACCATGCAAGGCCTTGGTTCTGTCCAAAACTTGCAATTTTTCTTTTGAGTACTTGGTTTCCCCATAGGTTTGAGTCCGAGGACCATGCAAGGCCTTGGTTCTATTCAAAACTTGTAATTTTTCTTTTGAGTACTTGGTTTCCCCATAGGCTTGAGTCCGAGGACCATGCAAGGCCTTGGTTTTGTCCAAAACTTGCAATTATTCTTTTAAGTAGTTTTTTCTCTGTATTTATTTATTTTTCGCAGGTTAGCCCCTAGACCAGGACGGGGAGAGTTAGCTTGAGGCCGGAAGCCCCTAGGGCTGCCCGCGCCATTGGCACCGCAAGGCGTAGCCTCTAACTGAAGTTTATGTCGGAGCAACAACTGCATGTCGTTGGAGATGGAGGAAACTTCGCGAACTTCTGCCTAATAGAGGCTTGACTCCACTGCCATCTACGCCAACGCGCAAACCTTCCCACAGACGGCGCCAATTGTAGGGACACGATTTTTAACGACCCAAGGATGACGTTGGGCTCGTGTGTAAAGGGCCCGAACAATATGATTTGTAGAGAGTGGGTTTGGAAAGGCCTGCCCTTGAACGCTGGGCAACAGTCTAGTCCTGGTTTCACGAGAGCTAATACAAAGGCAGGTCTGGACAGTATGACTGAGCCTTACATCGATATGGTTTGAGAGATTTGGCTCCTCGGAGTTAGTCCGAGGAGCATTACATTCTCACCATTCTTCCTCCTTTTTCCTTCTTTTGTTTCCCCCCCCCCCCTTACTTTTTAGCTCTCTTTCCCTTTTATACTAGTATTCGCTTCCCGTTCTTCATCTACGTGTCAATTTTTCCTTGTTTGGGGCAATTACTCGTCCTATCAATCCTCACGTCAGAGTGGTTGGGAAAAGCTGGATAGCATGGTATGGAGTATGGGCTTGTCAGGCGCTGGGCTCCACGCTATGGTGTTGGTAGCTTTCTCGCTTGTACTGCTCTTGTATTGAGTTTGTCCTTTTCTTCAGGCGTTTTGTGAGGTGTTGAGCGTGAGATTGTCCTCGGCCACACTCTTGGGCCATTAAGGGGTTCTCATCACACATCCTCGGCAGTAGGGCTCCTCGGCTTGGGTTTTGAGCCCTTAATGTGAAGTGGGCCGGGATTCCAAATTTCAGGCTCCACAATTATCTATTTATTTTTTTGATAAGAAAAAAAAATTATCTATTTAATACATTGGTAAAATAATGTTGCTTGTTTGATAAAAAAAAAAAAAAAAAAAAGTAACTTTTTTTCTGGATAGGAAAAAAAAATAATAATAAAAGTAACGTCACCAAGCAATAAAAAAAAAAAAAAAAAAAAGGAATACTCATTTTCTTTATTACAATGTTATTTATTTATTAACGGTAATACTTTTTTTTTTTGGATAAAGTATTACGGTAATTAATACTTGGTTTAAAAACAAAAAACAAAAACCAGTACTCCAGTACAACCTTTTTATATTCAAATTTCAAAGTTTCAAACACAACCTTGTTTCTGGGCCAAAATGGCCAAATGGCCATAAAATCCTAACTATCTAGTTAGTAGTTCTAGTTACCAAACTATATTATTTACTAACATTTCGAGTTTAAAAGACTCGATTTTGTCTTATAAATCGAGTCTCAGGGACTCGATTTTTATGGTCTAATCATTTTCGATGTGGCATACTTTTTCACATGGACTCATGAAAATCGAGTCTCTAAAACTCGATTTATAAACCTTATAAATTTCAAAGAACAACCCAAAAGAACCTAGAGAAAAAAAAAAAAAAAAAAAAAAAAAAAAAAAAAAAAAAAAAAAAAAAAAAAAAACATAAACAGAGAGAGAGGCACGACCCAGGCCAGGTCGCGCGCGCCGTGCGCGATCTAGGCACGCGACCATGCCAGGTCGCGTGCGCCATGCGCGACCCAGGCCAGGCTGTGCGGTGCGCAGCAACCCAGGCCGACTGATCCAGGTTCTTCTCTCTTTCTGTTTCTGGTTTTTTTTTTTTTTCTTTAGGTTCTTCTCTGATTTGTTCTGGGCAGGTCGCCTAATCTGATTCTTTACCCCTTTGATCTGATTGTTGTGTTTGGATTTTTTTTTTTTTTTTTGTGTATTTTGGCTTGTATGAGAGACTTGAGATTTGAAATTTTTTAAAATTTTTTTGGTTTATAAATCGAGTCTTAGAGACTCGATTCGATTTCCAAGTAGGAAAAAAATGCCACATCAGACCATGGAAATCGAGTTTTTGAGACTCAATTTATAGACCAAAATCGAGTTTTTGAGACTCGATTTATAGACTAAAATCGAGTTTTTGAGACTCGAAATGCTAGTAAATAATATAGTTTGGTAACTAGAACTACTAACTAGATAATTAGGATTTTATGGCCATTTTGGCCTTGTTTCTGTCCTAAACTCTCTCTCTCTCTCTCTCTCTCTCTCTCTCTGAATTGCTACCTTTCTTGATCTCGTAGTTTTTGTAACATCGGAGGCCGAGGATTTCTTAGATCTAATTCCGGTAAGTGTTTATTTTTTCCATGAAACCTTAACAACATTACAGTAATTGTTTTTTCGTGTTCTTGATTCAATTGGGTATTTTTACTTCTAAACCCTAATTCTATTATTCTGGGTCCTTTGGATTTTCTAAATATGTTTTGTTTTTTAGGTTGAAATCATTTTATTTAAACAATGCTCTTGATTTAATGAGTAATTTTATTCATTTACTCCTGGTTTTGAATTAGTTTTTTTTTTTAATAATTTTTTTTTTACTTGTTCGTAGAAATAATGCCATATAGTAGGAATCTTACAATGATCAATTACATATGATAAGTTTTTGGTATTTATTTTTATATTCATATTTTATGTTCTTGGTGAAATAACATAATTGATCTGAACAAGTTTTGGGTATTTTAATCTAGTATTACAATTCATTCTTATTTGCTTTTGGATTTACTTTTTTTTTTCTTTGTTAATTCGAATTGGGTATTGCTTTATTTATTTATTCGTAAGTTACGCACACAGTGTCATGTTCTCGAGTCCGTAACCTGGCCCTTCATCCCATTATAATGGTAGGAGGATGTGCATTTTTTGTTAAGAGTTTAGTGGCAAGATGGTCTTTGAATTAAGTGTGTTGTGTGCGCTATAAAGTATGAAATTTGAGCAATTTTTCTCCATGAGTTTCACTAGATATGCATGTGCATTGTTTTATAATTATATAGCATTTCTTATTTTCAAGCACATATTCTAAGAATGATTTTGCTCTCTTAAAATGATTCAGACATAACCTTAATGCGAGTATTAGAGATTGAACACCATTTTTTTTATGCATTCATTGTATTAATTATGTAAGTGATATCGCTGCAAACGCACTGCGGTAGAGGCTTATTTCTTGTAAGTTACCACTTATCCTAATCGTTATTCTATTATTCTATAGAAAAGCACTGCTCTAACTTTTTCATACTTTCTTGATTTTACAAAGCTTGCTGCCTGATGGTTTTGTATTTTGTTAGATTAATTTCACAAAAATCTAGTTTGGTAAGTTAATAAAATTCTAGAAGAATTATATCTAAACTAGTATAGGACACATCTTTACCTATAGTTGGTGCCTAGATTGCCTATTGTTGCTGGTAGGAAAATTTTTACTCATTAAAAGAATGAGGTTCATTTGGTGCCACTTTCAACTTTAAAGCACAACAGAAACTTAGGGCAATGTGGTCCAACCTAACTCAATTGTCACCTCCTCCCTTTATACATTCTAGGTGGAGGGTGAGGTGGGTTCAAGATTCATCGGGTGTGTGAGTAACTTTCCAATTAAAAAAAAAAAAAGCATATTTGAATAAGTGTTTCTATCTATAGGATAATAAAATACACATCAACATCAAAGGGGTTTGAGGGATAACCCTGTGGTTCCATCCTTTCTTGTGGTGCTTGGGCACTATGGTTCAAACCCCACCGGCCCCTTCCCCCCCCCCCCCAAAAAAAAAGTTGTACACATCAACATGAAGGTTTATTTATGCTTCAATTGAAGTTGTGGGTTCAAACTCACCATAAAAATAATGCATATTTGAATAAGTGTTTCTATCTATAAGATAATAAAATACACATCAACATGAAAGGGGTTCAGGAGATACCTTGGTGGTTCTAGCCTTTCTTGTGGTGCTTGGGCACTGTGGTTTAAAACCCACCAGCCCCCTCCCACTCTTTACCTATACACATCAACATGAAAGCTATTTATGCCTCCATTGATTTCCCAGTGTGCCATCTATAAGATAATAAAATGCATGAAAAGGTTTTGAGGGATACCCAGGTGATTCCAGCCTTTCTTCTAGTGTCTAGGCACTGTGTTTCAAACCCCACTAGCTACCTCCCCACTCTTTACCTATCCAAAAAAATTGTACACATTAACATGAAGGCTATTTATGCTTCCATTAGATGGTACACATGTTGATGCGGTGGAAGAAAGGGCAATACAACCCAAAATGTGATGGTTGCATGTGACGCTAATATTCTATTCTCGTTTGTCTTGATGAGATGGAAAAGTTAACAAACAACACACATTTTTTATGTAATTTATAAACCATAATTAAACTTTCCGAAGCCACCACCAAGTTCATAATTGGTTGGTCAATTGTTGGTTACAATGATATCTTTTGTGTGTGAATGTGAAATTACTATATGACATATTTATTTATTTTATGGGGAAATACTATCTAGTTGATTCTAGATACCCTATGATGAAAGGCTATATGCAACCACAAGGGGTCTAACACACCATCTTGCAGATATTTGATGAAGAAGCGGAGGACCAGAGGATTACGAGGCATACAATTACATATTCAAAGACTTGTTGCATCTTCTACCATGACTTTTCATAATTTTATCAAAATATATGATAAGGGTTTCAAGTGATAGCCCAGCCATACTGGCATTTTATGGTGCCCATGTCTGTGGTTTGAATCTCCTCTCTCACCTCTTTGCTTGCTCTTTGCCATTGTGTCCCTCCGTCTTCTTGGGACATTTGGTTTAGAAAGCAGCTTTTTGCTTTGTTTGTGGTAGTATTGAAATGAATTGGTCATTTGTTGATGTTATTTTGATTGACTATAGTTTGACTTGATTTTTTTTTTTTGTAATTTTCTCTAAGGGCCTATGTTCTCCCTAGCATATACTCTCTATAAATATTTTATTATCAATATACCATCTTTATATATATATATATATATATATATATATATATATATAAACATGGATTATTGGTATATACTTGATTTTCTTTTTGTTTGATCTTTTGATCTCATGTAAAAGTAGTGAATATCAAATTAACTTAGGAATAGTGATGTAGGACAAGGGGAACAAATAAAACCTAATTTCTAACTCTTGAGGCAAATTTGGATAGCTTGGGTTTTAAAGAATTAGTGTTAGGTTTTTGTGGGGAATAAGCTAGAAAATAATAGGGATTATAGGGTTTCCAAGGGAGTAAGGCTTAGTAGGGTTTGGGGATGAAACAAAGGAGAACAATCAAGGTTTGGGCGGCTATTCCTGTTCTATTGTGGACAGTAAATAAAATAACAGATAAGTTCTAGGTATCATGCTTATGTTATGTTTGGAAGTTCGAAGGGAGAGGAGAGTAGAGGGGACGAGGGTTGTGGGGAGGAAAGTAGAGGGGAATGGTTATCTTTCACCTTGTTTGGATGTTTTTAAAATCAAATAATGGGAGAAGAATAATTAGCCTTTCCATACTTTGTAATTTTGTTAACATGGTAAGGGTAAATTCGGTAATTCATTTGGTCAAGCATTTCTATGCACTACGCTCCCTTCAAGTCTCTCCATTTTGGGGAAATTAAAAATGAGGAGTTAGAATCCCTCCAAATCCCTCTCCCTCATCCCTTAAAAAACATCTAAATAAGATAATTTAACTCACTCTTCCTCCTTCTACTCTACTCTCCTCTACTCTCCATCTATCCAAACAAGCTATTAGACTTCCTAGGTATCACACTGTAAGCGACTAAATTTCTAGTTCGAAATAAATCAAACAAGCAAAATAGTTTCACAAATGCGAATTTATATTGATGATTGTGTGGTACAATTCTCTGGAATTACAAAAGAGTGATCCTTTGATTCGATCTCCTTGCAAAACTTATTGATTAGATTTATGGTAATGTGGATTTGACTTGAACACAAAATATCCTTCAATTTGGTTGATGGATGGATCGAAGATTACTGAAACGCAATTACAATGAATCTCTGGCTATGAGCTTGTTTAGAAATCCTTTGTTCTTCGCGTTCTTCGTGTTCTTCGTGCGTTCTTCGTCTTCGAAGGTTTGTGGTGGAAGTTCTTCAGAGCTTTAGAGGCTTGAATCCGTTGAGCTTCAATGATTTGTGAGTTGTTGATGTTTTCGGACACTTTTGGCTTGATTCCCGTGAACTTTAGGATCTAGGCAGATGATCTGGATGATTCTGCTTCGAATGTTCTTCGATTTTGGGGTTGAAGTTCTTGAAGGCTTTGAGGCTTGATCTTCGCAGAGCTTTTTTACTTCTGAATTCTGGTCCTCCTAAATGTCTCAGGAAGGCTTCTATTTATAGGAGTTTTGGGGTGGGTGAGCGACACGTGGCGGAGCTTGATTGGTGACACATGTCACAGCTTGATTGGTCCGCTTAAGTCATCGCTTACACGTGCGAGGCTGCTTGAGTCATCGCTTACACGTGCGAGGCTGCTTGAGTCATCGCTTACACGTGCGAGGCTGCTTGAGTCATCGCTTACACGTGTGCTGATGTGTGATTGGCTCTTGCATGACACTTGGCAAATTTCTTGGTAATGTGACGTGTCAGCTTGTGATAGGTCGGGAATTTTCCCTCTCTACAAATGCCCCCTCGAGACTCGTTCACACACACGGTTTCGGAGTGTGGTGTGGGAATGAGTTTTGAAAAAAATAGATTTTTTGGTACTTGACTGTTTAAGTGAAGTAATTGAAGGTAGTGGAGCTGTTGAAGGTGGTGGAGCTATTGAAGGTGGTGGAGCTGTTAAAGGTGGTGGAGCTTTCAGAAGCATGAGATTAAGTTGAAGTACTTTCAGAAGAGTATTTTAGATCGTTGGGGACGATCACAAGATGTTGAAGATGGGGAAGATGAGAGAATGGTGGCTGGATACAGCATGCAAGGTCATGGAACTAACCTCGTGTTCTTAAGAACTTCTGGTGAAGTTATTTCAGAAGATCACGCTTTGGATTACAACGAGGACAGGTGGGAAAGTGGTTGAATGCACTTGCATAATTGTATCACTCAAGTTAAGTTGAAGTAATTTCAGAAGCTTATGTATTCTGGGTATGCTGGTAGTGGCAACGAAGAAGATGGAGATGGAGCAAAGCAAATGAGCAAAGCATACACCACCATGGTACTGGCCCTGTATGCTGGGACCCTTCTGGTGTAGATGTTTATGGGAAGTACAACTTTGAATATGGGACTGACTGTGTGTTGCATGGGGTCCGGCAGCAAGTAATTGAATGCGCCTGTGTAATGGGACCATGCCGCCGGATGTTATGTTGAAGTAATTTCAGAAGGTACCAGCAACGATGACCTTTAGGTCCTATAGTAGCGGGGACATGGAATAAAGCTTTGATAACCATTTACCGGCACCAAAGGCTGAATTCTGATGAGCTGGCGCCTCGGAGGTTGTTTTAAGTGTTGATGGAAAACAATTTGTAGGATACCCCAACACTTTTTTATCATCTTCACCTACTGCCACTT
The DNA here is from genome assembly GCF_001633185.2 of Quercus lobata. Classification (NCBI taxonomy): domain Eukaryota; kingdom Viridiplantae; phylum Streptophyta; class Magnoliopsida; order Fagales; family Fagaceae; genus Quercus; species Quercus lobata. The sequence continues at coordinate 28,514,968 of NC_044912.1, read as the reverse complement.
GTTGGAAAAGCACAAAAAAATGAAAGATGGAGCTAACTTGTGAACCTGGTTTGGAAACCAGACAAGTTGCTGTTTGTTCCGAACCACTGCTTCTGCTGGAAGACCAAGCAATTGGAAAGAGACTACAGGAGCCCTGAGGTTAGGAACAGGTGTGTCTGCTGGACTTGGATTTCCTGGCCAACCAAGTCCACGGAAGCATGGGAGGCGATGCAGACCTTGTTACGAGTAATTTTATGGACAAAGGTGGTTGTTAAGTGGAGAAACAAAGTTTGTTTGGATCTCAAAACTGCAATGATGTTGTAAATAGGGTTTCGACCGAACCATGGGAGGGTTGATCTCAAACCGATTATGAAGCAAAATCGGTTGCTAGGTGTTGAGAATGATGAGGTCATAGTGAGAAATGGTTGTGAAAAGGAGGATTTGAAAATCTGAAAGAGGCAAATCTTCATTTCATGATTCAGTTTTTTTTTTTTTTTTTTGATGAATTTTTGCTGAACCCGCCCTCCTATTTATAGTAGAGAGATGAAGAATGGTAGGTAGGTGGTTAAGAATGGTAGTTGAGAATTTTTGGTGAGAATGGTAGGTGGGAACGGTAGGTGGAAATAGTAGGTGGGAACGGTAGGTGGGAATGGTAGGCACCGAACGGGAATGGTAAGTTGGAGACTGATAGGCACCGAACGGGAATAGTAGATTGAACTAATGACCTAGTGTAATTTTAAGACACACTTGTGAGAGTTTATTTGTACTTTGAAAGGCAAGCCTTGATGAAATCTGGAGAATAACCCTGCGGGGATCCCAATTAAATGAATGAATCTCAAATTCTGTTCTTGAGGACCTAAGTTTTGAACACTTGGAATTGAGTCATTTTTGCAATTTTCAAGTCACAAATGACGGAACGGACTCCAAAATCGGAATGTACTCGAAAAATTGAGCAAGATAGGTCCATCTCAAAAATTTTGACATTTGGTCAACATTTGCACAAAAATCAACTTTTTTGGAAATTGGACGTTTGCATAATTTCTGAATTTTGAATGAAGAAACGGGTCCCAAAATCAGAATGTACTCGAAAAATTGAGTGGGAAAGGTCCGTTTTGAAAATTTTGACTTTCTGGTCAACATTTGCACAAAAGTCAACTTTTTTGGAAATCAGACGTTTGCACAATTTCTGAGCTTCGAATGAAGAAACGGGTCCCAAAATCAGAATGTACTCGAAAAATTGAGTGGGAAAGGTCCGTTTTGAAAATTTTGACTTTCTGGTCAAGGTCAAAAGTCTGCTTGGTCCAAGCATTTTCTCTCTCTCTTTTTTTTTTTTTTTTTAAGGCGGTTCGGACCGGGTCAGATTTCCGGGTCGGTCCGGGTTGAACCTGGACAAACAAGTCAACAATGGATGACGTCATCCATGACGTCACAGTGCTGAAACGTGTGGCACGTGTGGAGGATGACGTCATCCATGACGTCATAGGTCACGTGCGGCACGTGCGAGCTCTGGCGGTCCTAATCGGCGCGTGGGACTGAAGGCCGCGCCGCCGAATCTTTTGGCGGCGCGTGGAGGCGCGTGCTTGGGCTTTTGGGCCTGAAATTTTTGGGTTTTGTTGATCTAAGGCCGTAGAAGACCATGGTGCAATCAGTTTTCTAAAATCACGGGCAGATTTTCACAGATTTGAAAGATTAGGCCGCGGGTCGTCACGAATCTGTGGCGGCGCATGGAGGCAGATGCGGCCGTTTCTGGGCTTGAAATTTTTTGGTTTTGTAGATCGTGAGCCGATGGATCTAGTGGTGGTTTCTGTTTTCTGAATTGGTGTCCCGATTTGCACAGATTTGAAGGATTAAACCGTGGGTCATCGCGAGTTTGTGGCCGTGCGTGGCCGTGCGTGGCGGCTCCGTTGCTGAAGATTTTTCTGGGTTTTGTACACCAAAGTCCTTAGAAGATTTCTGTGGGTTGATTTCTTTGTGAAATCTTGTCAGAAACTTTAGAAATCCAGAAAGGAGTCCACAGACATTGTTGAATTGGTTGTCACCTTGGTCTACATTGGCGGTGGCCGTTCTGACAGGGCTTGACAATCCAGGCAGGGAGTGGTTCCAGAGTAACCACTGAGTGTCTCTGCTATTCTCAAGGAGTTGGTGACACAGTAAAAACAAGAAGCTTCCCTTCACTGATCCGGAATGGGAGACTGGTAGGCATTGCTGGACTTGTTGCCACATTAGTCTACATTGGCGGTGGCCGTTCTGACAACGCTTGACAATTCAGGCAGGGAGTGGTTGCAGAGTAACCACTGAGTGTCTCTGCTGTTCTCAAGGAGTTGGTGACACCGTAAAGCAAGAAGCTTCTGTGGATCCGTATATAAAGCCATTCAGGCATGCACTAACTTGTGCAAACATAATCTCTAAAAACAGAATACATAATACTCTGTATGGAGAAACCATGCACAATTTCCTTTTTATTTATTTATTTATTTATTTATTCATTTTCTATTATTTGATAATAATAATAATAATAATAATAATAATATATATATATATATTTTTTCTTTTTTTTTTGTACACAGCTATCATGACGCTCTTTTTTAAAGATTCAAAAATTGGCGAAGAATCAGCTTTGTTTATTTATAAGAAAAAAGATGGCAAGGATGCGAAGGCTATGACTTTGATTGTTCGTCCACCTATAATTGGAAGATTTTCAGAAAAATGGGGTCGTAACTCTTATCCTCTCAATTTGCCGAAATGGTCACAGATCGTTCCTTCTGATGGCGGCTCTAACTTGGAAACAACTATCCTTCTTGCTTCACATCACAAAAATGTTGCTAGATCAAAGCCGTATAACACTTTAGGGCGAGAGATAATTGTAAAACGTGCGGATTGGGATTTTTCCTTTAGCGTGAATGGAGGGTTTTCCTACTTCTCCCTTTATTGGGATTGGCTAGAAGATGTGCTCAGTCGGTGTAAACACCTCCTTGATGTAACCCACCTCTACAGTGCTGTCTTTGCTTCTTTGTTCACATATGATTATGATGAGAATCTTATGAAAGCATTTTGTTAGTGTTGGAGTTCGTCAACCAATACCCTCCATACCTCAGTTGGGGAAATTTCCATCACCCCATGGGATCTCTTCGTTCTCGGTGGACTTCCTTGCACCGGTGCATTTTATGACGAAGTAGTACCCAATGCGCAAGAGCTAGATGGAATCAATGACCAAGGACGACCTTATCTGCCGTACAGCTATCGCTACCTATTCCTAGCATATCATCATCTTCAAAACCGGTTGAAGAGACAAGGGAAAGTAAGTGTTCACGACTGGATTACTTTTTGGTATAGAGGAAATAACAAGTACCCAGCTCCTAGAAAACCAGCGAGACAGACAACCATTCCCAAGTGTAGTCAGAATCCTTTAGGTGAGATAAAGGAGCATGGACCATGGCTTGATAAAGAACACGGGGTCTTTGCGGATCTTCAAGTTGAAGGTGATTTAAAGGAGGAGACCTACTTATCGGCGCTTCTTTCCTGTTGGCTGTGCATATTTGTCTTTCCTATCAAGGATCAGAACAGTATTCGTCCAGGCACTTTCAAGATTGCTAGTTCCATAGCTAATGGTCGTTCATTCGGCCTTGCTTCCCCAGTATTGGCTAGCATTTATCGTGGACTTAACACTATTTCTTCCTCTCCTACCCCGAGCAAGTCTGGAGCTAGTTTTGCCATCCACTACGTTTATGCCTGGGTAGGTCATTTCTTCCGAAGCAATCGCCTTACCCATGATAAACCATCTGATGCTTTGATGACTAAATATTCTAGTGTGGGCTATGCCTCTCCGTTCAATGAATTCTCTGCACGCAAGCACATACGAAACGCCACCAACTTTCTTTGGCACCGAACTGCTTTCAAGAAAAACTACAACCAGACTTTTATTGATAATGATCGTTTATCCATTCAGAAGTTTGACTACTTTATGAGCCTTCGCTCGGGGTACTTGTCACTTCGATGTGAAGATCAACACATTGTAGAGCCATATAGTCCTCACAGATTCAGTCGGCGTTTTGGATTTCATCAAGACATTCCAGGTGATTTGAAGGAAGAAATTCATACAGGTTCTTTAAAAGACCTATGCCAATTCTACCAATCCTTCACTCGATGCAACACAGATTCTAAGGTACTCATTTCAGCTTTTGCCACCGACTTTGGAAGTCGAGTCAGACATAGCTACAAACAATGGTGGGAAAGGGTTTGCGGAAATGATTTTACCAAAGGAACAGATCTTCTTGCTGACATTGCCTCCTTTCCTGTTAAGTTAGTAACATCTAACAAACCTCAGAGGGGAAAGAGGGAACTACAAGACCCATACATTCCACAGCCTTTGTCAAAGTTTGCACGACGTCGTCTTGAAGATGGTAATCATTCAAAGGACTCATCTCAACATAACGAAGTCACTTGCAGTCAAGGCACCAAAAGTCCATTTGTTGTACCAGTTAGAGATGCCATTAAAATTTCTGAAGAGGAGGTGTGTAATGACCTAGGCTCCAATTGGAGACATTCGAAGAGTCCAATGGAGGGTGTTGATCCAGAGAATTCTATTAATCATGCGCATCTTTTTGCAAACAGTGAGTCTTCTATTTCAAAACCATCTGCGAAGAGTTCAGATCTCAGGAGGTGTAAGTTTGCTGATGTTGGTACGTCGTCCAAATTTCCGATTGAGACAGAAAGGGCACCTCTCCCATCCCTGCAACCGACTAAACCTCCGGAAGTCTCTGTGTTTCAAGCCAAGGCGCATATTTCTTCCGTGCGTAGGAAAGGGGCTTCTATGCTAGGAGATGTTCTTCTAAATAGGCTTTCGAATCTTTCTGTAGACACCATCCTCCCACAAGCTGAAGTACATGAAATTTATAGTGGGGTTGAAAGTTTTGGAGTGGACCCTCAACACTTGCGTGAGAATGTTGACAAATATTGTGAGGGTATCGCAGACTATTTGAAGATGAAGGAATCTCTGAACAAACGACCAAGTCCTGTTATCTTATCTCAACGCCAGACTGAAGTTGAATTCCTCCTTTCTGAAGCATCGCAGAAGAAAGCATCTTTGAAGACCGAACTTGATGCTGTTAAATTGAGGATGGTTGACCTGAAAACCGAGCTCGTCCAACTAGAGCAATCGCTTTCTCAAATTGAGACTCATCAAGTTGAACAAGACAATATTGTGCAAGACTTAGAAGAACAACTTGAAGAAGTCAAATTTGCCCCCGTTCTTGAAGACCAGGATATAGAGGCTTTAGAGAAGATACGAGTCCTTCTGGAAGATAATCGTTCTAGCTTGAAAGATTTGAAATGGATGTCATAATTTCTTTCGTTTTAATTCCCTTCATATATGTCAACATGCTTTCTTCTTGTACTATTTTCCTTTCATCAATCAATAAAGAAGACTTTATTTTCTGTTCCTTCATTCATTTTTTTTTAGTGCGTGACTGAACTCAGCAAAGGATACTAAGTTGCCTACGTACCCTTGAGAGGGATCAAGTCATCACGTAGTTCAAATGATTTTTTTTTCGAGACTGAACTTAGCAAAAGATACTAAGTTGCCTACGTACCCTTGAGAGGGATCAAGTCATCACGTAGTTCAAATGATTTTTGTTTTTTTTTTTTAAAATTATAATTTTTTTTTTCTTATGTGTTTTTTTTGCAAAAAGGGGGGCGCAGTGTGTAATAGTGGGTATCACCACTGATCGAACCCGAGATGGCCTCAAGGGTGACACGGGCGTCCAACCGCTACGCCACACTCGCAATTGTTGTCATGAAGTGAGATTAATTTCTCTTTATTGGTACGCTTTGAAGGGTAATGGGAAGACATCATGTACTCTTGCAGCGCTACAGTGGGTAGTTTAAGCTCTTACCGAGGAGCAATCCTTGATTTTCAAGCATAGAAGCGTTTGAGGAACTTCCCATTGATGGGGCCGATCCTAACACCATCATTATCAATCAACTTGTAAGCTCCATTGGTGTAGACTTCTTGCACAACATAAGGTCCATCCCATTTTGAAGTGAACTTATTGCCTGTACGATGAGTTGTGATGATAGGTCTTCGAACGGCGAGGACTAAGTCACCAACTTGGAATGATCGTGGTTTGACTCTTTTATTGAATGCGCTTGAAAGACGAGCTTGATAGCATTCAAGGCGTTGTTGGGCCTCGAGTCTTTTTTCATCAAGTGCCTCTAATTCTTGCAACCTGAGCTTGGCATTTTCTTCTCCAGTCAATCCTTCTTGAATGGCAATCCGTAATGATGGGATTTGGCGTTCTAAAGGAAGGACGGCTTCAACTCCGTAGACAAGAGAATATGGCGTTGCTTGAGTAGGCGTTCGAAATGTTGTTCGATATGCCCATAATGCTTCTCCGATTCTTTCATGCCAGTCTCGCTTTGTCTTGGATACCACTTTTTTCAACAAACTGCCAAGTGTTTTGTTAAACGCTTCAGCTAGTCCATTTGCCGGGGCATTGTACATGGAGGAGTTGTATTGTTTAAATTCAAACTTCTCGCATAGCTCTGTCATCAGCCTATTGTAGAATGGTTTGCCATTATCAGTTATGATATATCGAGGGACACCATACCGATAAATCAAATGAGTTCGAATGAAATTGACCACCGTTTCTTTCTTCACCTCCCTAAGGGGTACAGCCTCCGCCCATTTTGAGAAGTAGTCAGTTGCGGCCAAGATGTACAAGTGGCCACCGGATGACTTTGGTAATGGCCCTATTGCATCAAGACCCCATGCATCAAAAGGCCAAGAAGCTACAGTTGGGTGTAGAGGTTCTGGCGGCTGATGGATGAAGTTCGCGTGATATTGACAAGCTTCACACTTCTTAGCGCACTCCATAGAATCTTGTACCATCGTAGGCCAATAGTAACCCATTCGTTTGATCCTATAGTGTAACTTAGGACCTGACTGATGTGCGCCGCATATGCCAGAATGAGCCTCCTCTAAGGCTTGTTTAGCCTCCTCCTCTCCTAAGCAACGGAGAAACAATCCATCAAATGAACGGCGGAAGAGAGTGTCTTTATAGTAAATGAATCGAGCAGCCCTCCGCCGAATTTCAGTCCTGTGGCGTTTATCATCCGGGAGTCTTCCATGTTGAAGGTATTCAATGATCACTTGTCGCCAATCTTCTTTTTCGACAAGGCATACAGAAATGATGTTGGCTTGCTCTTCTTCTTCTTCTTCAACCACGAGAGGTACCACCCACCTTTGGGAAATAGCGACTTTGGTTGTCTCTTCTTGGGATAATGCTAAGGCAGTAGCCAAATTAGTTAAAGCATCGGCCTGTCTATTCTCCTTCCTTGGTATATGCTCCAATGTGGTGGCCTCAAAATTTGCTAGCAATTTCTTCGCATATTTGCAATAGGGGATGAGGTCTTCTTTCTTAACGTCATATTGCTCCAAGATTTGGTTGATAATTAATTTGGAATCCCCAAAGATCTCAAGCTGCGCTATGCCCATCTCAATGGCCATTTGTAGACCAATAATCAATGCTTGATATTCAGCTACATTGTTAGAGCAAAGCTCGCTTAATGAGAACGAGTATAGAAGTATTTGCCTTTGTGGAGAAACAAACACTACACCTGCCCCCGCTCCTTCTCGACGTGCGGCCCCATCGAAAAACATAATCCATGGTGGCATTTCTTCAATGTAAAACACCTCTTCATCCGGGAAATCATCGGAGAACTCCCAATCAGATGGAACTGGGTGATCAGCTAAGAAATCTGCCAATGCTTGTCCTTTGACAGCTTTTTATGGAATGTATGCAAGGTCATATTGTTGTAGCAAGACTGCCCATCGAGATATACGACCCGAAACCACTGGCCTGGAGAGGACATATTTGATCGGATCCGCCTTTGCTACCAAACGGACTGTATATGCTTGCATGTAGTGCTCCAGTTTGTCTATGGCAAAGAAAAGAGCGAGGCACATCTTTTCGATAGGAGAATAATTTAATTCAGCCCCATTGAGAGTTCGACTTAGATAATAAAGGGCTCTTTCTTTCCCCTCTTTATTTTCCTGCGCCATAAGAGCACCTAGAGACCTTTCTTGGGCCGCAATATACAGCACCAAAGGCTTTCCTGGGATAGGAGCACCTAAAACTGGAGGATTAAGCAAGTACCTTTTGATGAGCGCAAAAGCATTGCTACAAGCCTCATCCCATTCAAAGTGCACATCCTTTTTCATCAATCTATTGAAAGGTTGACATCTACCGGCCAAATTCGAGATAAATCGTCGTATGTAGGCCAGTTTTCCCTGCAAGCCTCTAAGTTCTCGTAGATTCTTGGGCTCTGGCATTTTCTGGATAGCTTCAATTTTGGACTGGTCAATTTCAATACCGCGGTGCCTCACAATGAAACCAAGAAATTTTCCAGATGTTACGCCAAAAGCGCATTTGCGGGGGTTCATTTTAAGCTGATACTTTCTCAGTCGGGTGAACACGGATCGTAGATCTGCCAGATGGTCTTCCCTCCTTTTTGTTTTAACCACCAAATCATCGACATAACACTCCACATATTTATGAAGTACATTATCAAAGATCTTCTGCATGGCCCGTTGATAAGTAGCACCAGCATTCTTTAGTCCAAAGGGCATCACTTTGTAACAGTAAATTCCTTTAGGGGTACGGAAAGCTGTAAGCTGCTCATCCTTAGGATTCATTCGAATTTGGTTGTAACCCGAAGATCCATCCATGAAAGATAAAGCTTCATGACCAGTAGTGGCATCAACCATGACCTCAGTGATGGGTAATGGAAAATCATCCTTGGGACATGCATTGTTCAAATCCCGGAAGTCAACGCACACTCGGATTTGTCCATTCTTCTTCTTGACAGGGACGATGTTAGCAATCCATTCCGGGTACTGCACTTCACGAATGAAGCCTGCTTCAATGAGCTTATTGACCTCGGTTTCTATTTGAGGGATAAGCTCTGGCCGAAAGCGTCTTTGAGCTTGTTTGACTGGGCGCACGCCCTTCTTTACGGCCAAATGGTGTAGAGCAATACTCGGATTGAGCCCAGGCATTTCCTTGTAAGTCCAAGCGAATACATCTTTGTACTCTACTAGGAGCTTGAGGTATCCTTCTTCTTCTTTAGGGGTGAGAAGTGCACTGATGAAAGTTGGCCGGGGTTCTTCAGCAGTTCCTAAATTGATCTCTTTAAGTTCATCAACTGTAGCTTGTCCTCCATCTTCCAAGGCTGGAGGAGCTTCATCGACCTCTTCATTGGTTGCTTCAGCATCTGACAGTGTACCCTCTTCTATTGTAATATGAAACGAGGATGATACCTCTTCAATTTTCTCATCATGGACGGGTGACTGACTTGTATGTACAATCATTCGTCTTTTGACTTTGAGTGATCCTTCAGTGTTAATCTCCAAGGTAAAGTTACGTTTCATGCGTGAAGGAATGCTACTGCGGATCTCATCATTAGCTTTCTGCTTCCCTTGAACGTTAGAGTTTATTGAACTTTGAGACTGACTATCAATAGGCCTTTTCGTTGCCCCCAGTCGATCAAAAACTGATTTACAAGCAAGAGTGCCCCGATTTGGTGTTAAACAAGTTGTATTTAACCTGTCAAACACTGTGATTCGTGATGACGAGGCCTCGATGCGATCAAACACTGAGACATGGGGTGAAGAATGATCTTTTCTTTGATTTGAACTTTCGCCAACTTCCACCGTTATGTATTGGGAACTCAAAGGATCGCTTCTTTTCTTGATCCATATCTGAGCTGG
>NC_044912.1:25956897-26014039 GCF_001633185.2 Quercus lobata | reverse complement strand
CAACCTCGTTGGAGCAAGAAGCTTGGAGGGCTTAGGTGCATTGGGTAGATTAGGCTTGGAGGGTCTATTGCTGTCCATGTATCCCAACTGTATTTTCTAGTGGATTGTTTACCGCTTGGAGGGCGGCGGAGAGGTTTTACGCCGAGGGCTTCGGTTTCCTCTTCGATAACACATCGCGTGTTATCTTTGTGTTTGCATCTTCCTTCCTCTCTATCTTTGCCTCTTTATTATCTGCTGTGGATTATGTTTTATTTTGGCTTAAATAGTATTTAACCAATTCCATATTATAGCTTATGTTAAGTTTCCGCACACTTGTTGTTTGATATATTGCTTGAATTGGTTAAGTTGTAATTTGGGGGTCTAAACGTTCAAGGGTGTTTATACACGTTTTTGAACTTTCACTCTCTATTTTTACAAATATATAATTTTATTATTTTTAGTGTTATAAATTGATATATATATATATATATGTTAGGTTCTAAAAGTTTAGAACAATTGGCAAATTATGAGCACAATCTTGTCTAAATATAGATTTCTAAGTCTATAGGTTTGATTAGACAATACTCAAGTTGAGGTAGGTCAGAATTCAAGAACATACAAGTTACAGAAAAAAGAATTCAAAAATAGCCTAGTTCGACCGATCGAAAATCTCAGACATAAAATTTCTGTAAAATTCTATTTTAGCCCAAACTCTACTTAAATTTATTGGGTTTTAAGTGAAACACTACTAGCATGTAAAGGAAAACCCTGACTACGCTTTTAGAGCTTTTAGAGACTTTGGAGGTGCTCTTGTGAGATATTAAAAGGTATTGTGCCTTCCTCTATCAAAGTTACTACCGAAAATCATTCTCATATCATTAGATCCGGTAGATCTGAAGTTGCTGCAATAAGATCAACAACTGCTAATGATCTAAACCTCCAAGAGTGGTCTTGGAGTCACAAACTAGAGAGTTTGTATTGCTAAACTTTTGAGTTAGATCTCAAAGTCACAAATGTGGGCATTTGTGTAAAGCAAAGTCCAAGAAAAGAAAGTTTGTGGATTCGGAGCTTGCATGTGGTTGTGTCAATAAATTACTACTTGAGGTAGCAATAGATTTAAGGATCTAAATATAATTGTAAAAACTTCAATTCTGTATAGTGGATTTGTTTTGCTTTAAGGATAGGTCAAATTAAATCCTTCCCAAGTTTTTACCTTGAAATGATTCGTTTCATTGGTTTTCCTAAGTCATCATATCGTGATGTTATTTACTTTTTTGCTACTTTGCATGATATTATTTATTATTATTTAACCTAGATCTGAATAATTAACCTAAGAAATCACTTGGCTAATATATTAGGTTAAACAATCTAGTTTAATGGGTCTAAACAGAACAGACAATATATATTTGAAGTGATTCATATTCTTCTAATTATTGTTATTATACATTATATTTTCCTAATTTCTTTTGGTACAACTAAAATTTTTACCTTTCCAATTTCTCATTCTTCGAACTAGATTGAACTAGGCTGCATTAGACCAAAAAGATCAAATTGGACCAAAGTAGACCGAATGGACTGAACTTAAATGAATGGACTGAAGTGGACAAAATTTGACCAGATAGAACGAATTAGACCAAAATGGACCAAAGTGAACTAAAATTGACCAAAATGCTACAATGATGTGGCTTAATAGAAGCAAAACAATAGTAAATATTATGTTTTAACTTTTAGATAATACATAGATTTGTAAAAAAAAAGAAATAGAAGTTAAAGAAATGTATAATTATTTCATTAAGGTGAGATGTAGTGAGGATAGTATGGGAATAATATTTCAATGCAATAATTCTTACGTTGTTTATGCAAAGAGTAATGTTAGGGACACACTATGAGGCTTGTATCTCAATTGACACTTTCTAATGTTCCAATTGAAATATTTAAGGTTCAAATCCCTTTTTCCTAACCATGAAACTATAAGAAAATAAAAACAAATTTAGGGACACAAAATTTTGGATTCGATTTACCCATGGTGCTCCAGTAATGCAAGCTACTATCAGTTATTTTCCACAAAATCTTCCAATTAACATATCATCAATTCAAACTTACTTGGCTATTGGTGTGTTCAGGTGTTCAAGTGTTTAAATAATGGCGTTACACTCTATATCATTGGTAAGGATATGAATCTTCGGCATTTTTGTTGGAAACATCAAGACTCCTGAAAATAATTTGAAAGTTAAAATAGAGTAGAGAAATGAGATTTAAATCAAAATGTCTCAAATAGAATTTGATAATATGATTTTGTAAAAATTTTCAAGTTTTTTTAATACCTTGATCATAAAATGAATTGGCAAAATTTCGTGGTTTTCTTTGAAATTCTTATATCTATTAACGACTTTAGAGCACTTTACACCTCCCGTTGCTATTTTACAATCTAAGACAGCAAAAACCCACTCCATTTGGGTTTGTATACTTAAAAAAATTTGCAAACTATGAATAGTAAGGTTACATATATACAAGCCTTACTATTCATAGGTTGTAAAAAAAATAAAAATAAAATAGTGGTTGTGTGTGAAGAGAAAAAGATAATGGGAGGAAAGAGAGAGAGAAAAATACTTTTTTATTATTTTATTGGGTTATATGTAAAAATAAAAACTAGAATGTAAGGTGAGTTATAAAATAAATTGGTAAAATAGATAAAATAGTGTTTAGGATTAAGAATGCAAAATATATATATATATATATATATATATTTGCATCATTAGTTGCTAATGCTCTTACAAGTTATTGTAGGATCACAACCTTTACTTATTTATTTTTTTTTTTTTTAACAACTATTTTAAATGGCATATTATGATGGTCTATTTGCCACATCAAAAAGTTGCGAGAAAGGTTGCATGAAATGCTCTAGTCCTAGAATTGCCAATCTATTTCGTACCAACTAATTGATTGGTCCAACAGGGAGTGAGATCTTGTATCTTCCCGACAGTGCTACAATGTGGTCTTCCACGTCACCACTCACCTGTAAAAAGCAAAGGAGACTTGACAATGACAAATAGTCGAGACATTGTATAGATATGATATTAATAGAATAGAGACATAAACTCTCACTCTCACTGAAAAGTTTCTCTCTGCTAGCGAAGGTTGGCTCTCAACCTCTCCTGGAGTGTAGAATTGGGTGTCCCTTCTCTTGAAGGTGCTTCTGTCCCTTAAGGTAACAGGTTTACCTTAAGGCTTTGTGGGACTTTTATTCAGGGATTTTGGGAAACAGTTATTAGATTAGGATGGAAGAACTTACAAGAACTTGGAATAGCCTAACCCTCTCGGACTGTGAATGTTCAAACTTTCGCATCAAAGAGGAACAGGCGAAGACTGAGTTTGTTTTAGCAGCTAAATTCTTAACCAAGAGAGCCCTAAACATAGATGCTATAGCTAAGACCTTCACCCCCCTGTGGAGATCGAGGAATGGTTTCAAAATCAAAAAAGAAAGTGATCATGTGGTGTTATTTTCTTTTGATGACAAGAATGAGATGGAGAAAATCATGGCTGCAGAACCTTGGAGTTTTGATAAACGTCTAATGGTTTTGCAACGGTATGAGAAGGATAAGAATGTTGGTGACATGGAGTTTAATAAAATGACTTTCTGGGTGCAAGTCCATGATCTTCCAATCAGGTTTCGGACAAGAAAGATCGCTGAACAATTGTGTGAAGCGATTGGTAAAGTTAATGTAGGGACGGAGGAAGCTGAAACAGAGGGAGACAACTTCATACGGGTTCGGGTCACGTTAGATATCACCCAACCTTTGAGTAGGGGACGTGTGGTTTCACTTGACAGTGGAAAAGAGCTGTGGGTACACTTCAGATATGAGAGGCTACCTAGTCTGTGTTTCTGGTGTGGCTGTTTGACGCATGAAGATCGTGATTGTGAGCTCTGGATTGCAAGTGAAGGCAGCCTCCTGCCTGAGTCAAAACAATATGGTCCATGGCTTAAGGCAGCTCCATTTGTAGCATCCCGAAAATATGTGATCAAAGTGCCTGGTATTTTCAACAGCAAAACACGAAGTAGTGAAGGGAAGCATGAAGCAGCGACGGAAAAGCACAAAGGAGCGGCGGCGGCGCCGGTGGTTGTTGTTCGCTCAGGCAAGCAAGTGCCGGACATTATTAGGCTGGAAAAAGAAAGTACAACGCCAGAAAATATAAGGCCTGAAATGGAAAGTTTTGAAGTCCCCAATGAAGGAAACATAGAGCCGGTTTTCCAGGAGATATATATTCATGATTCAAGGCACTCAACGGAGGAGAAAGTCATGGAAGATGTCATAACACAGCAGACTGGGGTAGCAGTGAAAAAAGAGTCAGGAAAGTCTTTTGAGGAAGCTTTAGGGGAGATAGATAAAGAAATAAAAAAGTATGATTCAAAAAGTAGTAGGTTTGCCAGCTCTAGAGTTTGCACAGGAAAGGAAAATCACATGGGTCAACATAGAGACATTGAAGCAAGTGTGCCGTGCACTCCTATACTCTCAGCCAATTTGTCTTTGCCTCCTAGACCACCTTTGGCAGAGATTCCATCAGCTTTGGCAGAGAGACCACGGCACCTAGTCATTCACGGACATGCTGAGGGTACTTGGAAAAGAATTAATAGAATAGGAGTGGAAGCTGATGCTGCTATGGGAGAAGTAGTGGGGGGGGGAAAAAGAAGCTCAGGCAATGCAACAAACCAAAATGAGTTACTCAAAAAAAGAAGGTTTCTCATGGAGGTGAACCAAAAAACAAGATATTGGTGGAGGCTGTTAATCTGCCCCATCAGAAATAATGAGTCTATTATTGTGGAACTGTCGTGGGCTTGGGAACTCACGTACAGAAAATGAGCTTGTTAGATTGATACAAGCAAAAGATTCCTTTGTCGTGTTTATAGCCAAAACATGGGCAAACGATGCAAGGCTAGATCGTACTTTGAGCAAGATTAATTTCGACCAGAAGTGGGTGGCTCCAAGATTGAATAGAGGCGGTGGGTTAGTATTATTTTGGAAAAATTCTATTAACATTGATGTGGTTGATTCCCATAGGTATTTTATTGATACGATCATCAATGGGAATTCTGATAGTGCATGGCGATTTACTGGTTTTTATGAAGAACTTGAAACCCACAGGAGGAGTGAGGCATGGAGCAAATTGAGAAGCTTAAAAAATAGAATGAATATCCCTTGGATTTGCAGGGGCGATTTTAATGAAATAGTCCGCCAAGAGGAGACGTGGGGTGGGGCTTCTAGAGATCATAAAAATGCAACTATTTCGAGATGTGATCGACGAATGTCAATTTATGGATTTAGGTTTTGTGGGGCCTAAATTCACGTGGGCAAAGCACTATGTTGATGGGCATTCCATTCGAACAAGGTTGGATCGGTGCATGGCTACAAATTCTTGGTTTCAAAAATTTCCAGGAACTAGGGTTCACCATCTTAGTTGTATGTCATCGGATCATTCTCCCCTTTTGATCAATCTGTCAGGGATGCCAGAGCTTAGAAAAAAGAGATGCTTTAGATTTGAAGAAATGTGGCTATCGGAGCCATCTTGTGGTGAGATGGTGGAGGAAGTGTGGAGTAGTACAAGGGATTCAAATCCAAGCTTAGCCATTTTGAAAAAAGTGACTAAATGTGAACAAGAATTATCATGGTGGAGTAAACACAATTTTGGGCACGTGAAAAGGGATTTGGATTTGAAGAAGAAACAATTGGTTGTGGCCGAGAACGAAGCTATGGTGAGTGGAAATAATACTCGAGTTAGGAGGCTACGAATGGAGATTAACTTGTTGCAAGACCGGGAATCAAGGATGTGGTGTCAAAGATCCAGGGTGTTATGGTTAAGCAAAGGGGACAGTAATACAGCTTTCTTCCATAGTAAGGCCACAAAGAGGTTTAGGAAGAATTTAATCAGAGGAATAAGAGATCGGAATGAAGTTTGGTTGACCGATCAAGGGGAAATAGGGCATGTGATGGTAAGTTACTACAAAGATCTTTTCTCCTCCTCAAATCCGATTCTTGAAGTTGACTCTCTTGAGAAAATTCCTCGTATGGTGACCGAGGAGATGAATGCGGATCTGTTGAAGGAATTTACAGAAGTGGAAGTGAAGGAAGCCTTGGACCAGATGGCCCCCCTAAAAGCTCCGGGTCCTGATGGTATGCCTCCGTTGTTTTATCAACACTTTTGGGAGACGATGAAGCATGATATTATTTCAGCCATTCTCTCTTGGTTGAATTCAGGTATCCTACCCGAACCTATTAACCACACACTCATTACTCTTATCCCTAAAATAGCTAATCCTGAGCATATGTCTGATTTTCGACCTATTAGTCTTTGTAATGTCTTGTATAAGATTTACTCCAAGGTTTTAGCTAATAGGTTGAAGAAATTTTTACCTTCCCTAATTACTGAACATCAATCTGCCTTTGCTAAGGATAGACTAATTTCAGATAATATTATGGTTGCTTTTGAGACTCTTCATCACATGAAGCATCATAATTCAGGGAAACACGGGTATATGGCTATCAAATTAGATATGAGTAAAGCCTATGATCGGGTGGAATGGATGTACTTGGAAAGGCTTTTGGAGAAAATGGGTTTTTGTGCTAGATGGACCGCTCTCATGATGAGCTGCGTGAAAACGGTGTCGTACTCTATTATGGTGAATGGGGAACCAACCGGGATGATCTACCCTAAGAGAGGAATTAGGCAAGGAGACCCACTATCTCCTTTCCTTTTCCTTTTATGTACGGAAGGTCTTCATGCTCTCATTAAACATTCGGCGAGGAATGGAGATATCAAGGGCTTTTCCTTATGCAAACGAGGCCCTAAACTAACCCATTTGTTTTTTGCAGATGATAGTTTGTTTTTCTATAGGTCAATCTCTGAGGATTGCCATAATGTGTTGAAGATATTGGGTGAATATGAGTCTTTGTCGGGGCAAAAAATTAACAAGGACAAGACTGCTATCTTCTTTAGCAAATCCACCACGGATGAAGCAAAAGCAAGCATAAAGAACCTCTTTCAAGTCCAAGAAGTGAAATCTTATGAGAAATATTTGGGCCTCCCCTCTTTTGTAGGTAGAGGAAAAAAGGCTAGCTTCAATTACATAAAAGAAAGGGTTTGAAGGAAACTCCAAGGATGGGAGGGTAAATTGCTTTCTCAAGCGGGTAGAGAGGTTTTAATTAAATCTGTGATCCAAGCTATCCCTACTTATGCTATGGGATGTTTCAAACTACCTTTGGGTCTTTGTGATGACATTGAGGCAATGATTAAGAGGTTTTGGTGGGGACAAAGGGGAAATAAGAGGAAAATTCATTGGATCCGATGGAGTGAATTGACTAAATCAAAAATGGTAGGTGGTATGGGTTTTCGCGATCTAGCTCATTTTAATGATGCTCTTTTGGCAAAACAAGCATGGCGGCTCTTGCACAACAAGGAAACCCTTTTCTACAAAGTCTTCAAAGCAAAGTTCTTCCCTAATCAATCTCTTTTAGAAGCTAAGGAAACAAGTTTCGGGTCCTATGCTTGGAAAAGTATACTACATGGTCGGGATGTTATTCTAGATGGTGCTTGCTGGAGGGTGGGGAATGGAAAGTCTATAAAAATTTGGCAACACCAGTGGCTGCCCCGAAAACATCCAACCAAGATTCTTTCCCCAATGGTGGATACAATGGAAGAAGCTACTGTGGATTGCTTAATTAATGAGGAAACTAGAACATGGAATGCTACAATGATTGATGGAATTTTTGCACCTCAAGAAGCTGAAGAAATCAAGAATATCCCGCTGGCAAGAAAAGACAAGAAGGATTCTATGTATTGGCCGTGGGAGCAAGACGGGAGGTATAGTTGTAAAACTGGCTACCGGTTCTTGAAAGAAGACGAAGTTGGATTTCAGGTGGATGAGACTCAAGACCATGAGATAGGGCTATGGAAGAAGATTTGGGCCCTTGAATGCCCAAATAAAGTTAAAAATCTAATTTGGAGGGCTTGCCGTAACTCCCTCCCGTCGAAATGTAATCTTTTCCGACGAACAATTATTTCAGAGCAATGCTGTGATCGATGTAAGGAAGCAACAGAGGATGCTTTGCACGCAGTTTGGACTTGTAACAAGCTGGATGAAGTTTGGGGAGCAAATACTATATGGAGTTTCCGGAGTCAACAAAGCTTTTCAAGCTTTAGTGAGCTCATGGCCTGGGTTTTTGATCATCAAAGGAATCTGGTGTTGTTTGCTTTCATTACTTGGTCCATATGGCACCAAAGGAATCAGGTACGGCTTCAACAGAATCACCGTCCACTTAATCAAATCTCACAGTGGGCTCTTGACAGTTTTGTTGAGTTCAAAGCCTTGACAACTGCAACTCTTTCCAGCAGACTTATGAGAAGGGCACGGTGGAAGCCTCCTGATAAGGAAACTTTTAAAATCAACTTTGATGGTGCAATTTTTGCTGAGGACAAAAGCTCTGGTTTGGGAGTAATCATACGTGACAATAAGGGGCTGGTTATGGCTTCCATGGCTGACCGGATTCCACAACAGCTCCAACCAGTGGAAATTGAAGCCTTGGCTGCCAACAGAGCTCTTGTGTTTGCAAGAGAGTTGAACATTAAAGAAGCTGTTCTTGAGGGAGACTCTCTTCAGGTGATGAAGGCGCTGAGCTTCAAGAATACTGGCCTAGCACCATTCAGTTTACTGCTACATGACTCTTTAGACTTATCTGCTGGGTTTTCAAAATTGGCCTACTCTCATACTAAGAGAGAGGGCAACACAGTTGCACACAATTTGGCTCAACTGGCTGTTAGTTTTTCAAATTGTGTAATTTGGATGGAAGATGTTCCATGTGATGTAATGACTTCTTACCATGCTGATTTAGCTAGTATTTCTTAATATATTGCACCTTAGTGCTCAAAAAAAAAAAAAAAAAAATAGAGACATAAACTGAGAAAGCTAAAGACTTGAGAAAAGATGCACATGAGTATGGAGTCCTATCTAGTCTACAAATGTCTACAAATGTACAGCTTATAGATACAATACATAAAAGCTCATCTACACCGCACAAACCAACCACTCAGGGGCCATTTGGTACATGTGTTTAAATAATATTACACATATTTTCACACACTTTTTCATCCACACATATTTACAAAAAATACAAATAACGTTACTAGAACAATGTTACCAAATGGCCCCTCATTCACTGAAAAATCATATATAGCTCCTAAATCAAACATTCGCCGGAGAGGAGTGGGGCCCAATTGGAACAATCACCGGCCATCAAGGTTCAGACCCT
Organism: Quercus lobata; assembly: GCF_001633185.2. NCBI lineage: Eukaryota > Viridiplantae > Streptophyta > Magnoliopsida > Fagales > Fagaceae > Quercus > Quercus lobata. The sequence continues at coordinate 26,004,761 of NC_044912.1, read as the reverse complement.
CACACTTCTACAAGATAACACTCCTATCCACCATGCATGACATGAAACTAGTAATGTACTACATTAATTACTATGTTGGTTTTTTTTTCTTTTCTTTTGGCTAAGTTGATCTGAATTCACTTGCTTCTTTTTGTTTCCCCGTTGTTCTTTGTTGCCTTATGATTCTTTTCTTATGCTTTTGTATGCAACCACTATGAAATTGAGTACCCTAGTTCTTGTTGGTCAATGTCCTCTGCTTTGTGATGTAAGAAACACTTTTGGAAATGAAATGTTTGTGATTAGATATGCTAATAATATGTTTGTTGCTTCAAAATTTATTTAATTATTTATTTTCTTCCCTCTTGCAATGGATTGATACAATTGCTCCTTTGTTGTTGAAGTGGATAAAAGTCAAGGATGACGGATCCTTTTTAATACACTTGACAGGGATAAGGCAGCAAATGGGACGATGGATAGATAGGCCACATGACGGATGGACCTCTCTCCATAGTAGACGGATTGTCCCTCTATATGGACGAATTCCGGGTTCTTGAGCTCAAGGCTAACAGATACCAAGGCCACGTGGCACTCACTCAACGTGGGTAAATCCCACACGAAAATGTCTTGCGCACCACGATTAACCCTAGTTGAGGTAATCCCAATATGGAAAGAATCCCACAATATACGCACGTTTTATAAGGATCTTCCCCACAAGGAAACGCCTTCTTCGCCAAGAAACAAAGGTCGGTTCTATTACACTACTATAAAAACCCAAATCCCTCATAAATTAAAGTACGTATAATTCACCCTAACTTTTGCACTCTAGGGTTGTGAGAAGCTTTCTAATTTAGCTTTCGGAGGATCTTTGGCCGGTACCACATTGGTACTCTCTTAAGGTCTTCTTGTTCTGTGTTGTGTAAGTGTTGTCTTGAGCAAGTGAGGACTATATTGATGATTTCCGGCATCATCAGTTGTTAAAAAATAAGAATGGGAGGCATCGTTTTGATTTTAATTTTTAATTAGTAGAACAACCGATTATGTTATGCTAAATTTTCTATAATATAGCTGACCAAAGTTGCCAAACTCGCAAAGCAAAGCTAGAGTGGTGGTCAATGATTTCAAGATGTTGGAAAAATGATGAAACATGGGCTGGTTAAGAATTTCTCTAAATCAAATGTTTTCCATACAACTGCATCATTGTTGAAATATGTGTTTCTCTCATTTTGATTAATTAGATTACTCTTTAAGTGATTTCATCAAGCAATTTAAGTATTTGATCAGGCAAAAAATAAGGACATTTGGTAAACTTAGAAATAGGATAAAAGCCTAAAGCCTGATCATTTAAGTTATTGTTTTGTGTAGCATTGCTCCAAAGCTCACTAATTTGATGATTAGAAGCCATTCATGTAAACCTTGGAAGCACAGTTTTCTTGATTTAGTTTTACATTGGAATTACGAAAATGTAACTAAATTATGTTCCTGTAGAGGTTCCCTGAAAAGTTTGTAAGGGAATATGGGGATAAACTTTCCAATGTTGCTACACTCATTGTTCCTAATGGTAGCATTTGGCAAGTGAGGTTGGAGAAGGCTAACAACAATATTTGGGTTCGTGGTGGTTGGTGGGATTTTGTAGAACATCATTCTATCAATTATGGGTACTTCTTAGTCTTCAAATACAAAGGGAACTCAAGATTCCATGTTCTTGTGTTTGATATGACTGCTACCGAGATTAAGTATCCATCTTAATGGGGATAAGAAAAGGCAGGGCAATTTGAATGAAATTAAAATGTATACTCCACAAGAGTTGTGTAAAACATGAAGTAGATACAGAATTGATCGTGATAGAAAACTTTCCCATGTATTCAATTGGAGGATCCGTGTTATCTGGAGGAAGAGAAATTAAAGGGCATTGCAAGCAGCCAGAATGTTCGAGCCAAAAAATCCTTCTTTCATACGTGTCATTCAGGCAAATAATTTAAATAAATCTTTTGTGGTGAGCCTTTGTTGTACAAGATTAGCTCTTGAAGTATTTGAAGTCACATTGAAATATGCTTATTTGCAATTCTTTTTTTTTTTTTTTTTTTTTTTTTTTTTTTTTGTGTGTGTGTGTAGTATGTCAATACCGAATTTGCTGACAAGTATCTTCGTGGGAAAAAACATGTCAAGCTTCAGGCTTCTAGTGGAAAATGGTGGCCCTGCCAGTTTTGTTACAAAAATGGTTCAACTTCACCCAAGAGAATCGGCAAGGGATGAAAATCGTTTATTAGAGACAATGGTATAAAGGTGGGGGATGCATGCGCCTTTGAGTTGATCAACAGGATGGATGTTGTGCTGAAAGTTTCAATATTTCGCATGGCTGAATATGCATGACAAGTAAACCAATCTTCAAACTCGGACATTTTGCCTAAACTTGTGGTAGGTGATTTTGACGTGAATCTTAACAAGGTACCTATTTTCTTTTGGGGATTTTGATTACAAGTAGGGCCGTTCCAAATTTCCAATGTATCTTTTGGTAAAGCTTGTCCATTTACTAGATCTTGTTGAAAAAGCTTGTAATATAGCTATGTTATTTATATTTAATGCTTAATCCATTTTGTTATTGCCTCCTCGAAATCTTTATGTTATCAGCCAATCAGAAGAAGGAAACGATAATCCTTATTCCATCAAAACGTAACCAATTTAAAGAAAGTGCTGTGGAGCCATAGCTCAGTGATGCAAAAACTAGATGATGAAATTATTGTCATAGATTTACAGTCAAAGTGAAATTAAGAATACTGGTGAAATCAAATTCTTAATTTTTTTTTTCTCTTAATTGAATGATGTCAATATAATTTTATTCTAAATTTCTTATTTGACAATTGATTATAAAAATATGCTAATATTTTTTTTTTTTTTAGTAATTGGAGTATTGGACTCTTCGTACAAGTTGAAGCTATATATAAAAGAAAAAGAAAATCAGATTAAGTGTTTTAGAAGTTGAAGCCTTTAGACTCTAAAGAGTCTAAACAAAGAGTCAAAGATTTTATTATTATTATTATTTTATTATTATTTTTTGAGGATAAGTCTTTGATAGGTCATGTTGAGTTTTTACAAGTATTCCTATCAAAGATCTCAAAAAATTTAGCATTTAGCATCTCAAAAACCTACTTTATCTGTTTAAATAACTCATTTTACGGTACATCCAACATAAAGAAATTTATATTTTTTTACCACTTCATTAGAATATTATTTTATTATTATTTTTTATTCTCAATCTCATCTCTACCACTACCCATAAAGCCACAGCCATAGCCACCACCACCCACAACCACAGCCGCCACCACCACCACCACCACCCAACCCCCAACCACCAAATCACAAACAAAAACAAACCACTGTAAACCCACAGTCACCACCAGCCAACCCAACCCACAGCAAACCCAACCCACCAAACCCACAGTCACCACCAGCCACCACCATAAACCCCAACTCAAAATCAACCCACCACTAGTCGCCACCACTACAAAACAACCACCAAATCACAAAACCCAGCCATCACAAATCACTAATTACAAAACAACCACCAAAACCAATCCATTACAAATCACTAATCACAAAACAAAAACCCAGCCACCAAATCACAAATCACAAAAGAATCACCATCACAAACACAAAATCCAGCCATCACAAAATTTTACCCACAACCAAATCCGATCCACCACCAAAATGTGACCCACGACCCAAACCCACCATGACCAAGTGACCCACAGTGACCGCCGAAGCACTGTGACTCGCACCCATGGGAAATCGGTGAGAGAGAGAGAGGGACGAGCAAGAGAGGGCAAGGGCAAGAGGGTTGGAGAGAGGAAGAAATAGAGAGAACCAGTGAGAAAGAAAGAAAAAAGATAGAGAAGAGAGAAACCGGTGAAAGAGAGAAGAAGACGAGAAAGAAGAGAGAGAAAAGAGAGTCCGGAGAAAAAAGAAAAAGAGAGAGAGAGAGAGAGAAGATATTTTGATTGAAAATGTATTAAAAAATTATTATTTTTATAAGATTTGAGTTACAGTGGATTGTTATAGATAGCAGTCCACTGTAGCTTAGCTTCTAAAATTTTTAACAATAACACCTTTGTTGTAGTGTGTTTTTTTGGAATGAGAGGCTAAGAGCATTTACAATAGATGTTGCAAAAAAAATGTCATTTTAACACATCAAAAGTCTACTTTATTATTTTACCACATTATTTTACAATATCTCATTTATCAAATGTTTTAATTTTCAATTGAATACATTAAAATAATATTTACAACACATTAAAATAATATATTAAATTCCTCCCCCATCATCATCATCATCATCATCAACCACAACAACAACAACAACAACAACTAGAAAATTGTTGCAGCCACAATCACCAAGAAAAAAAAAAAAAAAAAAAAAAAACACAACCGCCGCCGAATCCACCACCAAAACAGAAAAATAAAGACAACAACAAATCAGAACAGAGATCGGCACCACCACTGATTTTCCATCACTGATTCGCCCACCACCAATTCGCCCATCACTAGTCGACCCACCCACCACCACTGATCCGCCCATCACCATCTCAACCCACACATTGCCATAACCCACAACCCATGAAACTTAACCCACCCACTGCCATAACCCACAACCCGAACCCACCCACCACCGATCTACCCATCCGAACCCACCCATTGCCCAACCGACCCATCGCCCAACCACCCATCAAACTACAACCAAAAAACGTGAATGGAAAAAAGAAAAAAGGAAAAAAAAAATCCGAAGCAGATGGTCGGCAGCGTCGAGTGATGGTCTTTGGTGAGATCGACGACATCAAGTGGTGGCCATTGTTGATCGGCGTGCTATGGAAGACGAATAGAGAAGACAAAGATGAGAGAGAAGATAGAGATAAGAAGACGGAGAGAGAGATATATATATGATGAGGAGAGAGAAAATAGGAATAAAATAATAATATATATTATGCAATTGTTGTCCGTACCGTCTCAAATTTGAGGCGGTACTGTAGCATGTTGCAAACTTTTGAAACATTTAACACATCTGATAATGTATTGTTTTTGGTGTTTGGTGTGCCAAATGTGCCAAATATTTGACATTTAACACATATACCACAGCTGTTGTGGATGCTCTAAAAGATAGTATTTTTAACTTTTGAGATGTTTGACGAGAATGCTCTAAATTGTGTCAGTAAAATATTAACAATAAAAAGTCAATAAAAACAAATATTATTATTTCTAAATAATAAAAACAAAGATTTAGTAGGACTATTTTTTTTTTCCCTTTTTCAACCACTTTAACTCATGATAATTGCACAACAACTTCCCTACTGAGTTGACATATAACATATATCCATTTTCATTATATTTTTATGTGTATATATATATATATATTTGTTTATTTATTGTGTAATGTTTATTGATTACAATAATTTTAGAAACACAACAAATTTCATAAGTATTGAAATGGTAAGTTATTATCACTAGGCAAAAAAGAGATATTAAATTAAAACTAAAAGATAAGAATTTGTAAAAATTTGTCAACTCAATTATTGTAAAAGATTCTTGTTAAAAAAATTATTGTGAAATTTTATCTATATATAGCATTAAAAATTTACAATTGCCCGCCTTTTTAATTTTTTTCCCAACAAACATAATAATATTGTTTGGGTATATAGATAGAAATATAGTATATATATATATATAAACACACACAAGCTTCCATCCATATGCAACAGAGATGGTGTATAGTAAGAGAAAATTAGAAGATATCAATGGAGTTGTGGGAAGGATCTGGAAAAGAGAGATAAACGTTATGAGAAAAAAAAAAAAAAAAGATAGTAGGAGATTAAATCAAATATGGGATTAGTTCAAAGAAAAGGAAAATACAATGAAAAATACAAAGTAATAATTAAAACAATACCAAAGGAAATGTACCTTTCTCAACGAAGAGATGGTGATTAATTGAAAAAAGAGATTGAGGAAATCAAAGTCTTTGTACAAAGAAAGTAAAAACTAAAACGTGAAATATATACAAATAGAGCAAGCATTTTAAAGCTCATAGTGGGGCCTCTGTAATAATAATAAAATTTGTAAAAGAGTGGTCTAGAACTTGAAAGAAACATTAAGCCTAGTGGGGAAATTGGCCTTTTTCTTGCTGACAAGTTGAGGTGGCAAGCCCTAAAAGGGAGATGGACCTCGGACTGGGTGACCCCGGACTGTTCGATGAAGGAAATAGAAAAACATGAAAACGTTTGAGGAGCCATAATAAAGTAGTAATCATCTTCACATTAATTGGATTCACCTGCCAGGCACAATCGCATTTATTGTTGAATGACTGGCTTGAACCATGTTTAAAGCCCCAAAAGTCCATCTTCATCATGGAAAGAAGGGTGTAGCTGTCGGCTATGTTTGAATCGGCGGAAAACTAATTTCGGAAATCAATTTCCTGAAAATGCATGCGTTTGGCTGTCACGGAAAACATTATTTTCCGGAAAATAATTTCCGGTTGACCACAAATTTCCCCTTTGACCCGGAAATAAATTTTTGCCTTCATTTTCACTTCAATTCACTTCCGGAGAGAGAGAGAGAGAGAGCCCAGATCAGAGAGAGAGAGGGATGATCGCGCCTAGCCGCGCCGACGAGCGGCGTGATCGATGATCGCACCGCGCGGACGAGCGGCGTGGTGCACGATCGCGCTCGTCTCTCGTCGATCGACGATCGCGATCGACCAGAGACGAGCGCATTCGTTCGACGAGCGGCGCGATCGTCCGACGAGCGCTCGTCAATTGACGAGAGACGAGCGCGTTCGTTCGAGCCATCGACGAGAGACGAGCGCGCTTGTCGATCGACGAGTGGTGCGATCGTTCGACGAGCGCGCTCGTCGATCGACGAGCGCGCTCGTCGATCGACGAGCGCCGCTCGTCGGACGAGCGTTTTACCGGATTTAATGCATTTTCTGGTAAAATGATTAAATGAACCAAACACCAAAATTAATTTTCCGTAAAATGAATTTTGTGACAGCCAAACACATGAAAACGTTTTCCTTTCCGGAAAATAGCATTTCCGGAAAATAGAATATTTTTCGGAAATGATTTTACGCGAACCAAACACAACCTAATGGGACAAACATCTTACCAGCTGTATGGTGACAAAACATTCCAAAGAAGATTGAAAGGATGGAGTATAGAAGGAACATAGGGACATAAAGAAACATCTTACCAGCGGTCCAAGGAGGAATAACTCCTTGGATATGCTAGGTACAGCTCAAATGTATGTCTCGATAGTCAGGGGTACCTTCCAAGAAGCTATAGTGATAAGTACGTGCATTATGAACATATGAGAAGGAAGGGAACCCAAAAATATCTAAGGAAAAATTGCTACCACCGCATTAAATTCACCACAGCTACTTTCTGGCCGCATTTATGTGGAGAAAACCCCTGAACAGTGCTACCTTAGTTATCACAACTCACAGAAAGCCAAATAGGGTGTTTGATGGGATAGGTACTTAAGTAAGGGCTCAAATGACCAATAAGTGTAGGATCAAGATGGTCCAAAGGGAGCTGTATAATGTAAGAGACCCTTTATGAGGAGGGGATAGGAAAAATAGAGAGAGAACACTGTAGCCATCAAAGTTATATTTGTAACCTGTTTAATTGATTTATATGAAAACTTACCTCCTCAGACAGTGAATTGATTCAGATCAGTGCTTCTTGTTTTTACTTGATCGTCATCTAAATCCATACTAGCCATTGTCCAATTCATTAGGACCTAGTTCTTCGACTCTACAAATTTAATGTACTGGGCTCACTGGGCCAAGATCCCATACATTTTAGGTTTGGACTGCAAAACGTGTCCTTACAAGTAGTAATTGTGTGTGGCTAAGAGGTGTTTTATTTTTATTTTTTAAGTAGGGGTGTTTGATTCGAATGAAAAAAGGGGAAAAATGACTAAATTTTAGGGAAAAAAGAAGAAGATAACAGGTGTTTGTTTGTTTGTTTGTTTGTTTTTTTTTTTTTTTTTTTGGTTGTTGGCAATTGGAGGTGTTTTATTTGGATGAAAAATGAATAAAAAAGAGGTTAAATTTTAGGAAAAATAAGACAAACCTAAGGGACATAATCTAAATTTTAGGAGTTCTCTTTATTATTATTATTATTATTATTATTATTATTTTTTAATGGGAGGTATTTTATTTGGACTAAAAAGGAATAGAAAGACGCTAAGTTTTAGTGAGAAAAAAAGATGATCATGAAGGGAAATTATTGTGTACTTCCGGAATACTATAAATGCATACTCCCTTCTTTCACATGAATTGTGGATCCCACTGATTAAATTCATGGTGGGACCCACCATTTATGTGAGAGGGGGGAGTACGCATTTATAGTACTCCGGGAGTACCTAATAATTTTCCGATCATGAAGGAAAAAAAGCCTAAATTTTAGGGATTTTTTTTTTTTTGGATTCAAAACGATAGTAGTTATAGGTGTTATAGAAAAAGTGTTTTAAATTTGGTGAATGGATTTTTTATGGTAAATTTAAAAAGGGAAATGCTAATAAGTGCCCTTAGTGCACTAGTTAATAATCCATTTAAAGAAAATTTTTATGGGAAATGAAAAAAAATTAATTAATATTTTGACAACTTTTTTCATTTCCCATAAAAGTGGTATCAAAACTTTCCTAAAATGAATTATTAATGAGTGCTCTAAGGGCACTCGTTAGCATGACCCATTTAAAAATTAGGAGATTATGAGCATTTTTTTTTTTAAAAAGAAGAAGAAGAAGTTAGGGAGCTGTTTCTTTTTTTACCGTGTGTTTTTGTTTGAGTTTAATAAAAAAAATCCTCTTATTTGTTTAGAGGAGGGATTAAGAAATTTGAATTCAATTAAAAGGTGATCAACACGTGTGTTGGATTGTAGGAATCTATTTCTATACAAAAATAAGGAGAAAAAAAATTTAGATAAGGATAAAGATAAGAATTTTTTTATTTTTCTCTAAAGGAGCCTTAGGTTAAGGCCTAGTCTTTGAATTTAAATAAAACACAGACATTGAATTAGAATGGATTGTGAGCCAAACAAGTTTTTTGAACGTTTTAAAATTTTTTAATTTTTTACGGATTTGAATGTGTATTTGAAAATTGAAAGTGGTGTAGTGGGGTTAGTGGGTTTTATTTTATGTATTTGTTCTCAAGTTTTGTTTTTACCTAAATATAAGATGTAGGAGTATTTTTGAACCATCTAAAAGTTCAGTTTAAAAAGAGAATCCTATTATAAATAGTATAGAGGGTATTTTTGAACTACATAAAAGTCTAATCCAAAAAAGGAAATTTTGTTATATATAGTATAGATAGATAGAAGATAGAATAGATAGTATAGATAAATATTTTTGAACCACCTAAAAGTTCAGTCCAAACTTATCAAAAAACAAATAAAATAAAAATAAAAGTTCAATTCAAAAAAGAATCTTATTATAAATTTCAGTCCAAAAAGTAAATCCTATTATAAATAGTATAGAAATGTATTTTTGAACTATATAAAAGTCTAATTCATAAAAGGAAATTCTGTTTATATTTAGTATAGATAGAAGATAGAATAGATAGTATAGATAAGTATTTTTGAACCACCTAAAAGTTCAGTCCAAAAAGAAAATCCTGTTATAAATTTCAGTCAAAAAAGGAAATCTTGTTATAAATAGTATAGAGAAATATTTTTGAATTATATAAAAATCCAATTCAAAAAAGGAAATTCTGTTATATATAGTATAGATAGATAGAAAATAGTATAGATGGTATAGATAAATATTTTTGAACCACATAAAAAAAACCAATCAAAAGAGGAGAATTTTGTTCTAAATAATATAGAATAGATAGATATAAATAAATAGATATAGATTTGATTTTTTTTTTTTTGGAGAAACTAGTATAGATATTGATAAATAAATATAGAAGAAGGAATCCTGTTATATAATACTTATCACTGAAAACTGAAAATATTATAATAAAATAATTTTTAAATATGTAAATAGTGCCATGTGATCCAATTTTAAAATTAGATTTACATTTTTTTCAAAGTTACGGTTCCTATAAGTAATGTACATAGACCCATAGGACCCACCAAATTGAAACTCAGACGCACTAAGGTGATGTTTGGATGAAGAGAGTTTTGAGTGATATCATCATGTTTTCATAACTCATGATCCAAAACTGGTGGGGCTCACAGAAGAGCACTTGTTTGGACTCCATGACTCATGATTCGTGACTCATTTTCTATTACTCAATTATCTGATTTTTAAGTTATGAGCTATGAAAACTGAAAACATATTTTATCTGTTTTCAGTTTCCATAACTCATAATTCAATGGCATTTTTGTAATTAAACATACATGGAGGGACTCACAACTGCACCTTTTGACCTTTGACTCTTTTTTTTATTCCTTTCTCTTGGGTTCGGTCTTTTTTTTTTTTTTTTTTCACTGGTTTGGTCTTCAATTTTCCTTCTTTCAGATTTCTGGGTTTTCTTCTTCATTTTTTTTCACTGGGTTCAGTGAGTTTGGTTTTTTTTTTTTTTTTTTTTTTTTTGCACAAGGTATAGGTATGAGGCCCACAAATAGTTGAAAAATATTGAGTGATGACAAGTGAGTGATGGTATCAAACAAAATTGGGTATTTTAAGTGATGAGTGATAAAAATTGAGTGATTAGTGATGGATGATAAAAACTAAATGATAAGTGACTATTTTTTAAACCAAACAAGGACTAAATAATGCAAAAGGGGTTATCCAAACTCACACGTTTTTTGAGAAACAGAAATATAATAATATTCAATGTACTTGACTACTTTCAACTGTTTATTAAAAACAGAAATCATCTCTCATAGACCATGTCCATGACCATGAGTCATAGTTGCCCTCGCGGTTTCAGGATATCAGTCACGAATCGATTTAAGGCTTTTAAGCTATATATATAACATGTCCATGACCATGAGTCATAGTATTAACTTTTTTAAAAATAAAATAAAATAAAATAAACTTATTAAGTTTGATTATTTTGTGTCTTCAATATTTTGGACATCATAATTTCACAACTCACCTCAATAACAGTGCTTCACTAAACTTTACGCTAATTCAGTTCTCAGTTATCACCTTTCTCAGACTCAGACAAAAACACAGCCAAGAGAGAGAAAGAGAGAGAGAGAGAGAGAGAGAGAGAGATAGATGATGGAGAGAAAGGTTTTGTTGATATGCTTTGTGGCTGGATTCTTGGGTCTATTATCAGCTGCTACTGGTTTTGGTGCTGAGGGCACAAGAATTAAGGTAAACAAACTAAAATACTCTCTCTATATGGATCTTTTTGCTTTTTTCTTTGATGGGTTAAAAAAAAAAAGAAGCTTTTTTATGTTGTTTTCTTCTTTATCATCTTCTTCCACTAGTCCTCTGATTGGTTGCTGAGAAACCCAGGAAAAGTTAAAGAGAAGAACAATCTTCTTTGTTGTTTTGTTTTCAAACTAAAATTTCAGTGAAAGGAGAGCTTTGATGGTGGAGAATCTGAGATTTGCAGTTCTAATTTGTTAAATCTGTATCATAATCTCTCTGTTACTGAACAGGAAGTAATAACCTTTATTGCTTTTGCTTTCAGTTTAGGTTCTTGGTGAATGTTAAAAGTTTTAAACTTGTATGCTGTGTCTGTGTTTAAGTTTTTCTTTGTGGAGAGAAGGTGGGAAAGCCCAGAGATTGTGCGGTAGAATTCTCCTTGCTTGTGAACTTACAAGGGAAAAAGAAAACCTTATTACTTGGTTGAGTTATACTTATGGTAATGTTTGGGTTTGGTTTAGGTGGCGTCTTTTTATGCATTTGTTTTCTAATTAATCTTCTTTTAATTCCAAAAATTGCAACCTCAATTGAAAGCATATGCATTATACACAAATATTGGCTTACTTCGTGTGTACCATTTGTTCTGGTCTAGTTTTAGAGAGTTCTTGGTCATTTGATATTAGTTGCTTTGTCAGGGTGACCATTGTAAAGTCCAGCCCATGATAGGAGAGTTTAGAGATTTTCTTATTGGTTTTGAAATCCCACTTCGGCTAGATGAATCATAAGGAGGTTCACTAATCCTAAAGGTGGTAGTCGCACATTGAAAAGAAAATCAGTAGGGAGTTGTGCTAGTCCCTATACATAGAGTGGTGGTGTAGCTTTGTTGTGTATGTGTGAGAGTTACAACACCAAGCTTTGTCTTGTGAGAGAGTTAAAAGACTAAACTTTGGCTAATGTGTTAGTGTGAGGGCACCTCTAGTTGTATTTGGGTTCTGGATTAGTTGTTGTGAGAGTTAGTGAGTGTGATTGTAATCTTTATTATTGATAGTATATTGTGGTTGGCGTTGCCCATGGATGTAGGCCTAGAAATTGGTATCAGGGATATTAGTTCAAGTTCTAATTTTAGTCTTTGTAGGATGATCTCTTCCATTGTACAATCTGTCCATTTGATTGTCTCACTCTTGGTTCAGCAGCTTCATGTGACTCAAGAAGAGGAATATAAATTCCGTTAATAAATATGTCTTCTAATTAGTTTTTGTGGTTACAGTTGCCTTCTATTAGTCCCTTAACCTTCATCATTCACTTTAGCTTATGCTAATAGCACAATAGCTTCCCTAGTTGCTACTGACATATATCCATTCTATGTACATCCTCTCAAATGGAACTAACATTAAAAGGGAGATTTTTTTGGTTTCAGCAGCACTTTTGTCTGCACTGTGAGATGAAATAACTCATTTTGTCTAGGTTTCTGATAGTTTTGAATAGAAGCATTTCATTTCATCTATTTTTACAATATAGTCTGCTGCTAACAAGATTATAGCTTAAAAGAAAGGTCTAAATGCAAAAACACTACCTTTGGTTTGGGTCAGGTGCAAAAACATCCCTTTGGATTTCAATTCTTCTTTTTAACTCCCTGTGGTTTCCATATCTGTCAAATTTACCCTTGGGACTAACTTCCATTAGCTCTTATGGTTGGAAAAATTATGCGACCATCATGTGACCAGTGGTGCAAATTAGTTGGTGAGTCTTCTTAATGTGGTCATGCGATGGTCATGTGATTTACTTGTCCATAGGAGCTAGTGGAGGTTAGTCTCAGAGGCTGGAAAGCATGGACAAGGCAGTTGGGCTGCTGTGCCTGTGTCTGACATGGGAGGGACATGGCTGCACGCGTGTCCCGGCCGTTTTTTTATTATATAAAAATGACAGATATGACCTGTGCCCCCCAAAAAAAGAAAGAAAAGAAGAACAAGAGAAAGGAAGAAGGTGAAGATGATGACAGAGATTCACAAGAGGAGAGAAGTGTTGTTTTGCTGCAAAAGAGGACCCTCTGTCATGGTGGCTTGTTATTATGGTGACCATGCTAGCTGTAGGTGGCAGATCTCCATAAATTTACAAGAGAGAAATAGAAACTGATCTCTCTCTCTTTTTTTTTTTTTTTTCCCCAGAGATAGAAAGAAACCGATTCATTCTCTAAAGAAGAAAGAATGAAGTGTGGCTATAAATGGGGGTATGTGGGAAAATTAATTAAGAGTTTTTTTTTTGAATGAACGTGTTGATAGATCCATGTTGTGGCCATGCAGCAAATATCTTTCCTTTTGTTTTGACCATATTGCTTAGGCTAGCTTTTTAACTTCATTTTAAAATTTTCTTTTATAAGTTGACTTTATATTATTATTTTTCATTATTTAAGTAGACGATAGATACATATATATTTAGTGATAAGACTTTAATATGTTTATAAAAGAAATTTTAACAATTATTTAAAAATAAATAATATTTTTGTTATAAAACAAATTTTGTAAGCTTTGAAAGTATATATTTATTTATATGTGTGTGTGTGTGTGTATAATTAATTAATATTTGTATCCCTACCATACTTGTGTCCTACTTTAAAAAAAAATTGTTGTGTTGCCGTACCATATCTGCACCCGCACCCGTATCTGTGCAGGTGCTTCCTATCCCAGAGGTCAATTTGGCAGATGAAAACATTGGGGAGTTATAAGGAAGAAATGAAACCCTGGAGGGTGTTTTTGCATCTAACCCAAACCCTAGAGGGTGTTTCCGCATTTTGGCCTAAAAGAAATAGTTAAAGCTTTCCTTGAGACATGCAAAACATGTTGCCTTTTTTTTTAGTTGGTCCTCTTAAGCTTACATGTATTCATTCATAAAATGAAAGAATTTTCTGTTTGTAAATCGTCCAAGACAAATTTCCAATTCTAATCAACCAAACATGGTAATCGATCATATATGCTTCAATTATAAGATATTAACTATGCATCTCTCTCCGCTGCTTCACTGTTTCAATGAGAGATACTTGTCCACTTTGGCAATTGTTGGTTTTTAAACATCTCATTTAGCTGGAATCAAGATTCTGTCATCAAATCTTAAATTATGCTGTAGCTTGCAATGCTGATCGTGGTGCAATCTTGTGGATTCCTTTGGTTCAAAGACATACATAGTGTCACTTCTTTTATTGACTACATGACAACAACCCCACCCCCCCCCCCCCCCCCCAAAACTCACACACGAGAAGAAAGTCAATTATCAACTTGATTAATATCTATATATATATATATATATAAATTAGTGAGCTTGCAGCCCATACCTTGTACATGGATTTTTTCAGTTATGTAAAATTATATACTTGATACTTCTATACATCTCATTTTAAGTATATATATCTTAATAAATAGTAATATAACATCAACTCAATCAAAATTCACCACCTGACCTCTGATCCAGGTGGTGTGTCTGGCTCTCCCACAAGAGGGAGAGTCTGGGTTCGAGTCCCATCCTGCCTTTACTTTAGTCCCCCACACACCCCCCCCCCCCCCAAAAAAAAAAAAAAAAAAAACTCAACCAAAATCTTTTGATTAATGTCTTCAATTCCAGATCAAATACAGAATATAGAAAAAGTTTTAAATAAATTAGAATGGGAATGAGTAACAATTGCTGGCCATATATATGAACAATGTAATAAATTAATATAATGAGGGTGACGGGGAATGTTCTTGGCAGCCCCCTTTTGAAGATATAAGAGGCGAGGAAAGGCTGGTTCTAGTGCTAAGTGGCAATTTGGGAATTTTCAGATGATGGAGAGTGTGGGACCTTGCTTAGCTAGATTGAGTTGAATCAAGTCTTATTTTGTTGTTTATCTAAGCTAGATTGCTTCTGGCTCAATTTATTTATTTATTTTTAAGTTTTACCAAATTAAGAATATTCTGGTAATTTCCAGATTTTTTGCAAATGGGCTAAAATGGGTTATATTTGAGGTCCATGAGTCTTGTTTTAAGTTTTAGAATCTCTTTCAGTTTGGTTTTAGTCTTTTAGTTGTTATTATAATTTTTGTTTGGGAATCCTAGTCTTTATTGAAAAAGAACTAGGAATAGTTTCTTTGAAGGCTTTATGTAAACTTTCAAAATTCATAATACAATTAAATAAATTTTCATTAGCTTTTCTCAATTTTTGGGTCAGTGATTGCCTCTTTCATAGGTGATTACTTAGGAAATCTGATGCAAGAAGAATGAAGACAATTTTATTTTAATCTAGTTTAAAAAAAAAAAAAATAGTAGTCAATTGTAGTTTACTAGTGGTCCATTTGAATTTTATTCTAGGTTTTATTAGCTAATTAGGTTATTATTATTTTATTTATTTTCCTAGGATAAAGTTTATTTTTATAATTCAGTAATTGGGATTTGACCTAAGCCAATTAGGTTTAGGGTTTAGTCCAAGTATTAAGCATGCTATCATACTCCTATGGAGACAAGTTTCTTACAAATAAAATTTCAGTTGAAATTTTTCCAATGGTTTTGTGCTAACTCTTGCTAACCCTAGGCACTGATTCCTAGGTTTTAACTTTTTATGTGATTATTTCTATCCTGCAAATTTCTTTTGTATTGTGATACATCAAAACCTAGGTATGGTTGCCTAGGGGTCTATCCTTTTTGCTTTTTGCCCCTCATTCATTTCACTATTTTATTACCCAACAGCCATCAAATTCCTTCAAGAATCAATCTAGTTATGCCTTATCCTTGATTTTAAACATCAAACCCTATTCAAAAATCCTTCAAGAGCTTTTCAATAAACCTATTTTACTGCTCAATCTTTTGAAGATCCTGCATCAAGTTGGCATCAAAGCCTTCTTAAGCTTCTTTCGTGTGTCAAATTGGAATTAGAGTCCACTAAAGTTTTTGTCCTGCATCAGTGGGTGACCAAGATAATTGGGCCTTTACCCTGTAAGAAACTAGGACCTGAAAACTCATTCCATTTGGTAGTGGACTGAAAATGTATTTGAGTTCACAAATACACTGATACTAGCAGAGGGCACAAACAGTTAAAGAGGGGTTTAGCATCTTTTGATGGAGAGATATGTAGAAGCCTTACTTTTGAAAGAGAAAAAAAGAAGGCATGTGTCAGAGGCAAAGACACTGAATAGAAAATCCTCAGTTTTACTTATATTTTATGTGATATAAGCTGAAACCATATTGCCCAAGTTTAATTCTCCTGGAAATCCACAGAAGTCTCATTTTAAGCATGTGCCTGCATGATTTATATAAACTAATCTTGTTTCTGCTTTATCTGTGGATCCTAGTTGTAAACATAATTTTATTGTGCAACTGTATTAATACTTATGGCTATTACTATAACGAAATGAGTCCATCCCTATCTTCCTTTTTGTACTCCTCTATGTAAGCTTCTGTAATTTTCTCTATTTATGACCTGCTAGCATCTTTAGCTTAAAATCAGAAAATGTTAAACTAGTTTTTCTTTCTAAATCCTAGTTAACATCTTTCTGTCTTTGAGAATGTCGCTTAATCCTCACTCATCTGAGATGGATTTTTGCTGGGTACGATGCCAATGGCTAAGAAATGGTGGCTCTTGGGAAGTAAGCAATTGCATCCACTCGTTAAGAGTGTTTTTAGTGGCATTATGAGTGGATATTTTTCACCAATACACATGCATACTTGCTGGCCCTGCCAGCATTTTTGAGCAGTTTACTGAAATAGGAACTGCAGACTGGCCCTTGTTCTTGATGATGAAAAGATAATAAATTTGTATGAGATAGATATTAGGGAGAGAAAACTGGAGTTTCCTATCCATAGTCTATCAATCTCCCTGTTTCTGTTCCCCTCTTCCCCCTTCTGTACATTTTTCAGATACCAAATGACATTATTACCTCAAATTTCTTTCAGTTTCTGTTTGCTCTTTTTTTTCCCTCTAGTTTTGTGATGCCAAATGGTAGTAATGCCCTCAGTTGGGGGAAAAGTATTATTAGAGATGAAACGGGAGTACAGGAGCACTGCTAATGTACTCAAAAGGCAGGTACATTAGCAGGACCTTTTATCAAATCATGCCTGCATAAGTGGGCTGTGGGCATCTGGAAATTGATTCTGACTGCCTCCCATTTTGTCTTCAGATTTTTTGTGCATAATCACTATTATTCCTTGTCTACAGTGATTGTGATGAAAGCATTGCTGAAATGTTCTTTTATTTCCAGAGTTCTCAGGTTCAGGTCACTGCTATTTCTGAATGTGTATACCCTCGAAGTCCAGCTATGGCTCTTGGTTTAACTTCAGCATTATCTCTTATGATTGCTCAAATAATTATAAATGTTTCAACTGGGTGTATTTGTTGCAAAAGAAATCCTCATCCTTCTAACTCTAATTGGACTGTAGCGCTGATCTGCTTTGTTGTTTCCTGGTATGTTTCATTCACTACTTGCTGATAAAACTTTCATTCCTGTTTGATTGATTTTTGCCTTATCCTTTGAAAACTTATTGTTAATGAGGACTATTAGTGTCTGAATTAAGATGGTTATGATCTATAAAGCATCAATACTGGCATGAGACACAGATGCAATATGTATATGGATATGGTATAATATGATAATTCTTGAAATACTAGGATACTAGTTAAGCTAGGATACATTAATTAATTGGTCGATAAATATACACTTGTGTGTCTAGAAGATTAATAACAAGTCTCAAATAAGTTTAAAAAATGGTTAGAGTCATGGTTAAGTGATTAAATTTATGCTTTCCTATTAGCTTAAGCTTTTGAATAAGTGGTAGTTCATCACATATATAATCTAATATTCAAGCAACAATAGAGAGAAATGAAGCACATATTTAGTTTGAGTTTGACATCCTCTATTTTCTGATGGTTTATCTGCTAAAATGTGAGAAAAAAGTGGCTTTAAGCAAATAAGTTAGTTTATTTTTGAAAAAGCTAGTTTATTTGCTAAAAGGTGAGACAAAAGAGGATTTAAGAAAATAAAATTGCTTAGAAAAGAGGATACCAACCACACTCTTTAAGAGTATAAAGTAACTATAATCCATGTTTTAGTTTTCTTAAATATGGTAAAAAATACACAATTCATAAATATGTCCAACATAAAGTCAAATCAATTTCTATTGAGTCATACTTCTTGCTTATAACGTTTCTTTTTTCATATTGCCGCCTTCTAAAATATGAATGGTTGCTTAGAATTCTCACTTGTTGAATGAACACGTGTGCTACATTTTTTTCCTGCTAAATGTAAGACTTTTCTTATAGTCATGTGCGTTCTGTTTTTCCTCAACTGGGTTTAGTAACCCTTCAGCTCCCATGTGCCCCTTTTGTGACCAACCTGTTAAGAGTACAAAGAAATGTGGCTTGTTTATTATTTTTCGGGTGCCAAAACCCGGACTTCAAGGAGTGCATTGAAGTAGATTGACAAATTGACGTTTTAAGTTGCTACATTTTTTATTGGGAAAATTACATAGATCCCTTACTTATAGTAGGGTGGTTTCAAATTAGAATCACTGAATCAGAGTTCATAATTCCTCTCGTATTATATTTTCAAAATCGTTGTAAACCCTCAATGGTGTCTATTGACTACATTTAATGGAAATTTAGTAAACTGCATTTGAGACCTATCTGGATACTAAAAGACCTTTCATGTGGAACACAAGCAGTATTTTTACTACTTTTACCACAATCTCCATTTTCTCCCTTCTTTTTACAGCATGCATAATTATTTCACCATGTACTGTTGCCTTTCGTTTTTGTTGATTCCTTTTTTTTTTTTGGGTGTGTGCGTGTTGTTTTGTTTTGTTTTTTGCAGTTCATTTGGTATTGGTTTCCAATTGATTTAGTCTATTTGACACTTGAGTAGGTTTACATTTGTCATAGCGTTTCTTCTGTTGCTTACCGGTGCTGCACTCAATGATCAACATGGTGACGAAAGTGCGTACTTCAACTACTATTGCTATGTTGTGAAACCCGGAGTCTTTGCTGGAGGTGCCATGTTGTCCCTTGCAAGTGTGGCTCTCGGTATTATCTATTATCTCACCTTAACTTCGGCAAAGAACGGTGACAGTCTATGGGGCAATCCTTCTATTCCTAATCAAGGAGGCATAGCTATGGGACAGCCTCAGATCCCACCAGGGCTGGCACAGAGCAGTACTCAAGATCCTGTTTTTGTACATGAAGACACATATATCAGACGACAATTTACATGATTGGTAATTTTGTGTTCGTTCCCAGTTGATAATATGCTTCAATCAGTTTTAAAAAGAGGATGATCGTGTTGGCTCACTGGGAAATGGGGGTATTTTCAAGTTTCAATCATATTCTGCTGTTTGCTAGCACCAGTAAATTCTTTGAACTTGTCTTTTCCTAGGATGTATATGTAATCTGAAACATTCTATATTGTTATGAGTTGGATGGGTTATTGTTAAAGATGTGAAATATCAAATATGCCTTCTGGACCATAATAGTGATAATTTCCCATATATAAAGCGTGCCACATTGATGGATGAGACTAATTTAGACACGATTCAATGGTAATGAAACAACCTTTAGGGGTTTCAATTCCTTGACAGGTTCGGCTTTGATAGGAAAAACTGATTGATTTGATGAGTGAGAGAGAAGAGAAGTGTACGAGAGAATCGGGGCTTTCCAGCTCAGGTTATGAAGAAAGGCTTTGACTCCTTTGTCCTCCTAACCAACCACCTCCACGTCTAGATCTTCTTTCACAGTGGCGACATTCTCAATCGATCTCTCACTCTCTCTGTCTTCTCTCTTTGATCCAAAATACCATAGCTTTTGCAGTTTGGGAGGAGATTTTAATTGTACTGTGATGGTTTTGATTTAGTGATTGTGTTTGTGGATGATAATGCCAAGATTTGGGAGGAAAACTAGTTAACTATAAGTTATTTTTCTTCTCTATTTATTTATTTTATTATTATTATTATTATTATTATTATTATTATTATTATTATTTTCTGTTTGTTTTCCGGGAAAGTTTGCTGGATTTTTTGATGTTCCTCCGTTTATTTCCATTAATTTGATAGAAACTTTCAAAATAATTTATTTTTCAAGGAAATTAATCTTTATTAATTTTTTGTTTTTATTTTTTAAGGTCAAAACTAATGGTAATTCTTTAATGGAAGTGACAGGAAACTTTAATTGAATAAACTTGAAAATTAAAAAACTCAATTTAACAAAAGAGAAGTTAGATAACTAAAATGAATTTTGGTGAGATTTAGAGAGTATATTTAGCATTTTTAGTCTAATTATTTTAATACATTAATTGATATGGAAATAAATAAATTCTTCAACTGAATTGGTCAAATTTAGAGGATATATTTTGCATTTTAACATAATTATTTTAATAAATTAATTAATATAAGAATAAATAAATTATAATGTAAAAATTAGCAATCTTCAAACATTAGGTAGATATTCTCCTATTATTTTAGATGTTTTAACAAATTTATACTCCTAACAATATTTGAAAAAGCTCATTATATTAATACTAGCATTTAAGTACGTGCGTTGCATGTGCTCAGAGGCTCTTTAATATTTTTTTTATATAGCAATGATTTTTTTACATAAAAATAAGATGAACGTGAGGGGAAAAAATGCTAAATTTTAAAAATGCTCTTAGTTTTTATTTTTAATATTTTTTTTTTAAAATTTTGGGAGTGTTTTAATTTTATTTAGATGAAAAATGAATAAAAAAGTATAAATTTTTATAAGTGAAGGGAAAAAAAAAATTCTAAATTTTAGGAATTCTCCTTTTAAATTTAAAATGAAATATGTTAATTGACATTTATGACTATATTTATGAGAGAAGTTATCCTACATTAATGAGGGTATTTTTGAACCACATAAAAGTTCAGTTCAAAAGGTGGAATCCTCTTATATATAGTATAGAAAAACCTTCTCCCTGTGTGTGTGTTAAAAATACTTAGTATTCTCAAAAGAAAAAACAGTAGGTTAATTCCACATTGAAAAATGAGTATGAGTTTAAGAAGTTTAAAGTCTATGCTATGTATCCAAAACTTAGGCCAATTTGGATATACACCATTGTAAATTTCTTTAAAAAACCTTCTCTCTTTTCTCCGTGTGTGTGTGTTAAAAATACTTAGTATTCTTAAAAGAAAAAATAGTAGATTAATCCCACATTGGAAAATGAGTGTACATTGGAAAGTAAATTTCTTTAAAAAACTTTCTCTTCTCTCCTGTGTGTCTGTTAAAAATACTTAGTATTCTAAAAAAAAAAAAAGTATAGAAATTTAAAAATTATATTGTAAATGTAGGTAGGAATTTTTTTTTTCATAGATAAACGTAGAATGGTAGGTAAATTTTAAAAATTTCAAACAAAAATAAAAGAATTCATTTAAAAAAAAGAATTCAAAAAAAATACTAATATTAATTTAAAAAAAAAAAACCGATTACCCAAAAGTCAAACCCCTAAAATTTGACACTACAACACTTCCGGTTTCTCATTGACTCAATCACTTTCCCTCTCTCTTTCTCTACTCGCTTTCCCTCCTCAGTCACTTCATCCAAAATAGATAACAACTCTATCCCTCTGACCAAACTAAACCCCAAGATCTAGGCTTTCTCAACAAAACTTATTGCCAGCTATTTTGTTAGTGAGTGTTTGGATAGGAATTATGTTGCGTCTGTGTTTGCGTTTTGCTTTTTTTTTTTTTCCACCCGTTTCCAACCTTTAGAGACAAAATTTACTATTCATCACTGTTCATGCACTGTTCACAAGATCCACAACCACTTTATTCCAAAAAAAAAATATTAAAAATGAGTCCTACGGTACTATTCACACATTTAAAAATTATTTTGTTACAGTGTTTTCAGTTTTCAATTTTTAATTTTCAGTTTCAGCAAAAATAAATTGTATCCAAACGGACCCTTAGAGAATTTCTTTGGGGAAAAAAAATTTGAAGTTCAATAGTTGAACCTTGCCGTTTATAATATGATATAATTAATACGAAATTGGTACATTAGTATTATACAATTCATGAACACTTTCAATATAAATGCTTTTATAATACATAAGGTCGCTAACTTGTGCGATACACGAAAAAGTTATTTATATAATAAAATCTAAGAAATTTATAAATAGAAAATTGGGCCAATAATATGCATATTATAGCTATTTTGCTAGTTAGCATTTAAAAAAAAAAATGAACTATCATAATTAAATAAAATACAATGGGAACAAATATTTAGGGTATCTTTGGTAACTAATTTTCCCCTTATTTTCTATTTTCAAAAATAATTTTCTACTTTTAAGACTAAAAAATTTGTTTGGCAATAAAAAATGGACATAAAACAAAAACTGTTCTCAAAACTCAATTTATGAAGGAAACTAAAAACATGCAAAAGATTACTTTCAGTTTCTAGTTTTCAAAAGTCAATGAAAATACACATTTGATTTAATGAATTTGTTTCATTTAATGAGTTAAAATTAGAGTTCAAATCCTAGTAACAACATATTTTAGTATTTTTTATTTTTTTCTTCAAAAAACTTTTTTTTTTTTTTTTTAAAATTTGAACTAACCAAACATGTTTTTGATTTCAAAAATACAAGAAAATTGTTTTTTTCTTTATATTCCAAAAAACAAATTTTTGAAAATAGAAAATAATAACTGTTATCAAACATAACATTAACTTCTATGCTTTTCTATAGTTTAATAGTGTTGTCTAACATAGAACTTTATTGGGTTGTAAGCGAAATTTTTATAAAATGTTAATACCATACGTATATGCTTATGTTTTCAACATATCACTGCAGGTGCATAGTTATTGAAACCTACAAATTAATTTACAATTCTTAAATTAATAAAGCAAAACTCCCAAAAGTTATATATATACATACACACTTAAAACTAATATAAACTACAAAGATATAAATAAAGACCATGATATGAGGAAGACATACCAAGCTTCAAATTTAAGCAGCAATATGACTTTCTTAATTTTACTTAGTCATAGTAATAACAATATAGACAATTCAAAACATGGAACAATATCATAATTATAACACCTAATTCCATTATCTTTTATGTTGAATCCAAACAAATAATTAATCAACCAAAAAGCATAGCTTTAATTAAGAAAACAAAAAATCACACAAACCCATATAAAAATTCACAATAAAGCAAAAGCATATAAGGTGAAGAATTAAGATCAACCTACTAAGAGACAAATACCAAAAACCCCAAGACTTAAAACTTTCAAATTTTATAGAATCCCCAAATTCTACTTCAAAACCAAACAAAACCCTTCAAATCCAAAAAATTTATATATAATATACCAAATAAAAATTTACCATTCCCTGGGCTGGAAGACATAGGTTGCAGTTTTGATTTTTTTTTTTTTCCAAAAAATAGAGATGTTTCATCTGCCACATACAATATAAAATAATTATTAGAAATTTCAACCCAAAAACCAAACCCACAAAAACAATGTCAATATAAATATGGAGATTAACCCAAATACTCAAAAGAAAAATCAATTCTAAACATAACAAAAGAATAAGATAGAAAGAAAATTTCAGGTACATATGAAAGCAAATAAAAAAGATAGAATTTTGCATTGCCAAGTTAAGTTTATGGTTTCGAGGTGGTAATTGTTTTGAGGAGGGAAGAGAGTCCTAACAAGAGTCCCTCTCTCTCTTTTTCTCAATCCTAACGTTTTTTTTTTTTTTTTTTATAATTTTTTTTTGTTTTTTTTTTCAATTTTTACATGAGTCTCTTTTTTTTTTTTTTTTGAATCCTTAGATGAAGTTAAGTTTAGGGTTTTAAGATGGAAATTACTAGGGTTTTGAAGAGGGAAGAGCTGGCTAACAACTCTTTCTCTCCGACCAAACGAAACCCCAAGATCTAGGCTTTCCCAACAAGACTTACTGCTGGCTATTTTTTAAAGAATTATTTCGGAGGGAAAAAAATTTGAAGTACAATAATTGAAACCTGCGGTTTATAAAATGATATAATTAATGCGAAAGTGGTAAATTAGTATCATACCACTTATGAATACTTTTAATATAAATGATTTTATAATACAACAATCCTATCCATAAATATTAAAAAAAAAAAAAGGGTTAGTTATATATATTTTTCGTGGATCACATGCCAATGCAATTACATTCTCAACCGAAACGTTTTGACGGGTCCTACCGGAGATAATATCTTCAACCCCACATGTTTTGACCAATTGGTTCTTTACTTTATCAACCAAAGCCAAAGGAGATATTATCAGATGGGTTGGACGTCGGTGGAACACAGCTCTGAGCAATTTATGCGAACGAAGTTTCTACTTGGATCCCACGAAGATTTCTAATTTAACATTGTTTTTGGATAATTCCCACAAGACTTAGTAATTATCCATCTTTACACGTCTTCTACCTCTTTCTTTCAACCTTCCACATTATAATAAGGGGTAGTGTTTATTTCATACTTCGGTTGCGTTTGGATTGGGCGTTTTTTGCCCAATCCGCGTTTGCGTTTTTCTTTTTTTTTTTTTTTTTTTTTTTTTTTTTTTTTTTTTTCACGCGATTTTCCCACAAGCGGCTACTGTTCATGCACTGT
Organism: Quercus lobata; assembly: GCF_001633185.2. Classification (NCBI taxonomy): domain Eukaryota; kingdom Viridiplantae; phylum Streptophyta; class Magnoliopsida; order Fagales; family Fagaceae; genus Quercus; species Quercus lobata. Next base: position 25,979,871 of record NC_044912.1, on the reverse strand, counting down.
TCAATGAACAGTAGCCGCAAACTTTGACTTTTCAAATTTTTTTATCAATCACAGCACATCGTGTACTGTTCACGGACCCACAAATTTCACTTTTCAGCAACTTTTTCATTAAAAATTGGTCCCACGATACTATTCACACATTTAAAAATTATTTCGCTACAGTGTTTTTCAGTTTTCAGTTTCAGTTTTCAGTTTTCAGCGGTATCCAAACGCACCCTTCAAGTGACTGATACTCAACCCAAAATTCAGCAAAAAGAAAAAAACTCACCAACAACATTGGTTGACCAATTCACTGAGACTAAAACTATTTAGAACTTCTAGAGAGGAGAGTCTCTTTTTTGAGAGAGAGAGCTAAGATGGAGCGAAGGGTGGTGGTGATATGTGCTATTGTCGGAGTCTTGGGGCTCTCATCAGTTATTCTTGGTTTTGTTGCTGAGGCTACAAAGATTAAGGTAAGCAAAAAATAATATATAAGTGAGTTTTGCTTTTTTTTCCTTTAATGGGTTTATTTAATTTTTTTGTTGTTTTTTTCTTTGTCAGTGATGAATCATTGAAAGTGTGTAATATTTTCAATTTTAAACTTGTGTACGCATTTTCTTGTGTTGCTTCACAGTGTGAAATACATTCACTTTTCTTAGGCAATTGTTGGTTTTAAACTTGCTTGCTTAGATGGAATTAAAGACTCTTGTCTATCAACTCAACTATTAACTTCCACTGATGATCTTGTTAGTATCTCTATAGTATACTGATATAGAGTTTTTTTGCTTTTTGTTGAGGCTCTTGCTGCTTGCTCCAACCGAACCATTTACTCTTACCTAAATTAAAGAGTGATACATGATTAATGGATGACATATCTTCCCTATTTTGGGGATTTGTGGATCGTTCTTGTTCTGATAGAACTGTGTTGTTTTGTTTGTCCCTTTCCCTTTTAGGTTCTTTCACATGGAGGTCTGGACTTCCATGACTATCTCGCCCATCTGAACCCGCTCGACCCGACCGAACTGAAGGCTCTGTCCGGGTCAGGTCTGGTCGGGTGTGGGTCTTGCTCTTATATATTTTTCGGGTTGGATTCGGGTTCAACCTGAACCGACCGATCTTTTTTTTTTTTTTTTTTTTTTTTGGGGGGGGGGGGTGGTTTTGCTAATATAGTGCTCTCAAAGTCACCCCCAAAAATCGACTTTTGAAATTGTATATTTTTATTTTTAATTATAAATAAAAAATCAATTCCTTTTATAAATTTCCCTCTTATTTTCTTTTTCCATTTAAAACTTGACCTAATCTCCTCATTTAAGATTCTATCATCTTTTATATTTTCCATATTTTATTTTCAATTCAAATTTTAAATAAAACTTAAAAGAAAATCTCTTGATATTAATGACCAAACGTATTTTAAAAAATATTTAATTACTTATTAAAAACTTTCTCAATAGAAATATCAACTTAAATTTGACTAACCCGATTATATTTGGAAATATGATATAAATTTACCAATTGAATTGAAAATAACTAATTAATTTCTCAACAAAAATCATAGCAAATCCCAAATAAAATGTACACAAAAAAAATACTAATTAATTAAAAAAATCACAAAGATATAGAGAATGAAAACTTACACGAGCTTAATTTCATAGTTTTAATTAAGAGATTCCACCTCACAGTGGATTTGCAAATCCAAAAAGACAGGCTAAATGAAATGTGCTAGATTAGGAAGTTTACAGAATACTAATCTAATCAGCATGCTTTTTATTGAGGGTCTTTGAATTTGAAACTTAATTGCTCATTTCTAGGAAATTAAATTAAGGAGATAATAAAATTTCCTAATGCAAATTCAATATCATTTTTTAAACAACTCATTAAAATCCTATATTTTCCATATTGGTTTTTAAGATTCAAATTCTTAAAATGGATGTCTAAGAAAAGAAACATGCTTTGTCAACTACATTCAAGGAGGAAAGAAAACAATAACGAATTATACCCTAGAAAAATTATTAAAAAGAAAAAAGAAAAAAAAGAGAGACCCGCCTGAGACCCGACCCGAACCGAATGTACAGGTTTCGGGTGAGAGTGATTTCGGGTCAACTATGTCAGGTTTGTTTTCTTTTCGGGTCTGAACCCGACCCGACACGACCCTTAAAATGCTCTGCACTACTTCTGTGGATCTTCTGGCCCATTTCTTCTTGGGCTTCAGAGTAATAATCTCATTCAAGATCCCCTGCCTTGCACCCATTTTTGGACCCTTTGCACTTTATTCAAGGCCCTCTTCTTATTCCCATTCCTGGGCTACAATTCCCAGTTGTGGATACCAGATTATTCTTTCATGGTTTTATTCATGTGTCCTCTGTGCTTACTTGAGCCCATGCTTACTTGGTTTGGGTTGGGGTTTACTTTCAAATTTTGGGTGTCAATAAAAATTCAATGATGTTACGGATTTATTCAATTTGACACCCGGTTGAGTTGTCAACTTATTATAATGAAAGTTACATCAGTTTCAAATGGGGTCTATTACTAACAAACTTTTTATCATGCACTGATCACAATTGGACACATTAGTTGCGTGTAAAATTGGGCATGTCCTATAGTTATTAATAAAATTTACCTAGAATGGTTAGAAATAGGATATTAAACTTTTGGTACGTCAATCTTTGACATTCATCAAGGGCTTCTAAACAAGAATTTTTATTTACAGAGTTCTCAGGTGATGTTTAACGGCTCCGATTGTGTACGCCCACACAGTCCTGCTACAGCTCTTGGTCTAGTTGCAGTACTGGCTATTATTTTAGCTCAAATAATTGTTAGTGTTGCAACTGGGTGTATTTGTTGTTGTTGCAAAAGAGGTTCTCATCCCAATAGCTCTAACTGGATAAAAGCACAGGTCTGCTTTGTCTTTTCCTGGTAACTTTCTTTCACTTCTTGCCGATAAAACTTTATTAAAGTTTGATTGTTTTTGTCTTATCCAGTATAATATCTTATTGTTAAGTCTAAAGTCAAATGGCTTGTAGCTGAATTGACACCTCCTTATATTTAAAGTGTTTAGGAGTCTAGAAAGGAAAGGATTCGAGCTGCAATTTTGATCCCTATATTTTGGTACTAGTTAACTTGGTCTTGTAATTTTCAACTTGTAGTCAATTTTTGTTAGTGAGTTGACAGTTAAGACCAAATTGTTTGCGAGTAAAAAATAATAGAGACCAAATTGACTGCTACTAAATTGTGGAGACCAAATTGATAATGATCCCAAAATATAGGGACCAAAACGATATTTTCACCTATTGTTAATGAGGTATATCTGAAGTAGAACATTTTTCAACTGAAGACTTTTGGTTTTGATAAGCCTTAGTATGAAGTGGAATACAAAAAACGCGTTATATGATTTCTCTTCAAACACAACAAGTATCACAATTATTTTGTAATTTATTGATGTGGCATATTATTATTAGTGTAATATCATTTTCATATATAGAACTACAACTAACATCACTTTATTATACACCAATCAACAAAGTGGGTCAATACTGGGTGTCATTTTGAAATATATATATATATATATATATATGGACATTATGTTAATTCATTATTTTCCGTTAAACTCGAACGTTCCAGATTTTTTTTTTTTTTGGGCAGCATTCAGATTCCCCAATATACCTTAATGCAATTTTCCAGCTTTAAGGAGCTTTTTTAAAATTATCATCAACATGCTAAAGAACTGTAAACCCCCTAAGGGAGCCTTAACGCAAAGCCAGAAGACCTTTAAGGTAGTTTCAAATTATATCTTTGAGTTTTTAAATTCTTTAATATCTATCTTATAATTTCAAAATTTTATACAATTAAATTTTTTTTTTTTTTTTTTGAGAAGAAATGTTACAATTCAATTCTTAGACATACTCTTCCGACTTGATCTCTTGTGAATTGGGCTAGGTGAATGTTGTGAATAACTTTTGCAAATGAAGTGCATTGTTGAATGTTTCTTTATCTACAAACTTCTTTGTTATTTTCATGTCATCCTTCACTCAATTTGGTTAGCTTATATCAGTTACATTATCCATTGCATATTGGTTTTCACTTTTCAATTGATTTAGTCTATTTCACAATCGAGCAGGATCACAGTTGTCATAGCGGCTATTGTGTTATTGCTTGCTTCCTCATACAATATTTATAACTCAACCGTCCGGTGCTATGTTATAAAACCTGGAGTCTTTGCTGCGGGTGCCATTTTGTGCCTTGCAAGTGTGGTTTTGGGTCTTGCTTCTTATATTTTAAGTTTGCAAAAGAACAGTAACAATCATTTTCAAGGAGACATAGCTATGGCACCACCTCAGTTTGCAGGGGGGACTAGCATTTATCAAGGAGCCGCGCCTATAGGACAACCTCAATACCAATGGGGCAATCCTGCTGTTCCTAATCAAGGAGACATGCCTATGGGACATACTAAGTTCCCACAATAGGGTACTCAAGAACATGTTGTATATCATGAATGGGAGAGTATGATGCTTATGTAATAAACGTACGCATTTGCTATATGTGGAATTTGATCAGTTGTTTATTGGTTTGGTTAATTGTAGTTTGGCTTTGTGTTGTGTTTTGCAAATAGTTGTCTGTGTGTCTGATAAACATGCATGAGTTGTGGATTTTAGTTTTGGTCCAGCAGCTTCATCTGATTCAAGGAAGCGGAATAAATTCCATTACTGAATATGTCTTCTAATTAGTTTTATGGTTACCTTTGCCTTCCCTTGCTTAGTCACTCAACCTTCATCATCCACTTTTGGTTTTCCCTTATGCTAATAGCACAAAAGCTTCCCTAGCTACTGACATATAAAATATATCCAAAAAAAGTACCTTTTTTAAAAAATTTTAATTTTATTTTTTAGGGTTTCAGCAGCACTTTTATTTTATCTGCACTTTGAGATTATTTAAGAAAGAACCAAATTTGTCTGGGTTCAGAGAGTTTTAAATAGAAACCATTTCATTTTCATCTATTTTTACAGTATAGCCTGCAGCTAGAAAGTTTATAGCTAAAAAGAAATTATACATTTTCTTTATCTGGTCCCTTAAATGTATTCATTTAAATAATTACAGAATTTTCTGCGTGGTCATCTAAGACAACTTTTACAATTCAAATCAACTAGACATGGTGATCCATCATGTATGCTTTGATTATAAGATTAACTAGGCATCTCTTTGTGTTGCTTCACTGTACACTGAGAGATGGAATTAAGATTATATTATTAATTCGATAGTTACAACCAGAAAGAAGAGGTTTGAACCCTGTATGTTTTATTGAAAAACATTGGGAGGAGCCAACTCTTTAAGCATTGTGATTTTTGTTCCCACTTATGTTTCTTTAGTTGTTCAATTAATTAATGTGAATTTTGGGTACATGTATTTTTTTTAATGTATTTTTTGTTATAATATTTATTTAGCTTATAAATCAAAGAAATAGACTTAGGGGTTATAATTGAAATAAAATGAATGACCCAAATTAATCAGAGAACAAATATTTAATTTTTTTAGAAGAAAATATTTTGTTTTTACCCTAAAAATAAGTTCAAATTTCTAGCCAACACAACCAAATAGCCTTAAACTACCCAAAAACAACCATCCCACAAGAATAAGAAAGATAAAGTTGAGCCAATATAACAACCTAATTGGTATCTGACTATTCACTCGAGAAGCATTTTCGAGCAATCTCACTTTATGTCACAGTTGACAGTGGCCAATGAGTCCATTAATTTGAAGCCTGACCATGTCAGGATGGATCATGGCCAGCTCAAGACCTGGGCTTAAGGTCCTCTATGACCCCCCAAAAATTTACAAAAGGGTCCCAAAGCCCCCCATAGAAGAAGAAAAGAAGAAAAAAAGAACCCAAAATTATACAAAAAATCTCAAAAATCGTAGGATGATTTAAAAAAAAAAAAAAATATATATATATATATATATTTATAAATAAGTGAGTTTTGAATTCTTTCTCCCACTTCTAATAAAGTCCCCAAAATATTCAGCAAATGAAAATGTAATTTAGTTGAAACCCTTAAATTATTTCATCATAAGAAAAATATTATAAGTGTGTTAATCAAGTGAATTATCTATTATCAATTGTAAGAGAGATGTTATTAAGATCTAAATACAAAAACCAAATTAGTAAACTAAAATAATGGCTTTGAGTAAAAAAAAAAAAAAAAAAAAAAATCATAATATAGAAAGTTAAATATGTACTATTTAATTAATAATTTAAAAAAAAAAGAAAGACTCACTTATAATCTTCGTCTTAGTTCTCAAAAATTGTATTAAGTTGACCTTAGGACAAGTTTGTCAGAAAGGACACATGTTAGCTCCAATGCTCCAGTGTAATGGAGTTGACATGATATGGACGCATCTTCGATTTTTGTCACTTGTACACATCTTGTCTAGTTCTAGTGCACTGAAGCTAACTCTTAATTACCCCCAAAACCCCAAACTGTTAAGTGTCCTTTTAAGGGAATGTTCATAATACTTGGTGCCAATTGAAAAGGACAAAGAAATTGTATCTCTCGCCCACTATTAATCTATACTCCCTATAACCGTCCTCATAGTTTCAAGAATATCACCGTATTACCATTAAATTCTATCCATATCTTGGACATCACAATTTCACAAGAATTCACAACTCACCCATAGTTCAGCCAAAAACAAAAATAACTCATTTAACTAACATTTAGTAAAAAAAAAAAAAAACACATGATAGCCATCTTAGTTCTCAAAAATTGTATTGAATTGACTGTAGAATAGGTTTATTAAAAAGAACATGGGTTACCTTCAGTGCTCCAATACATAAGAGTTGACATGATGCAGAAGGAATGTTCATAATACTCTTGGTGCTAATTGAAAAGGACAAAAAGAAATTGCATCTTTCGCCTGCTATTAATCTTTACTCCATAGCCCATAGTTAGTCGTCGTCACAGTTTCAGGAATATCACCATATTACCATTAAATTATGACCATATCTTGGACTTCACAATTCAGCCAAAAACACAAACAACTCACCGGCAACAGTATGTATCTAAATCCAAGCTAATTCTCTCAGACTTAGAACTTCTAGAGACGAGAGCTTTTGAGGCAGTGAGAGAGACAATGGAGGGAAGGGTGGTGATAGAGTGCGCTATTATTGGATTCTTTGGGCTCTTATTAGTTGTTCTTGGTTTTGCTGCTAAGGCTACAAGAATTAAGGTAAGAAAAAACTATAAGTGGGTTTTGCTTTTTCTTTAATGGGTTCATTTATTTAAGGTTGTTTTGTTGTTGTTGTTTTTTATTTATTTATCATCCTGCTTTTTATGTCTCTTACTGATGGAAGTGTGTAATATTTTTTTCTTGTTGTGCTCCACCGTGTCAATGAAATATACTGATCCACTTAGGCCATTATTAGTTTTAAACTTTTCACTTAGATGGAAATCATGGAATTAAAGACTTTGTCATCCACTTAACTTGCACCGATGGATCTTTTTAGAGCTCTAACATATTGCATACAGTTACATTCTGTGAGATTTTGAGTTTGGAATGTGTACAACAACGGCAGAGAGAGAGAGAGAGAGAGAGAGAGAGAATTCAAACACTATGCTCAAAACGACACCGTTTTTTGGCTAGTGTATTAACTTCGTGAATTAAGCTTGTGCAAAATGACGCCGTTTGCCACTAAACCAAATATCAACGTTACTAGCCGTTGCTACAATTCTCTTTTCTTCCTCTTTCTTCAACATATTTGAATCTGGTTCTTCTTCTTTTTTTCTTCAAAACACTTAACTTAAAACCAGTCTTCCTCTTTCCATTTCTAGACATCCGCTTAACTTGCACTGATCGATCTTGCTAAGCTCTACCATATTGCATACATTTACATTCATGATTCATGCACCTATTTTTAGTTTCTCAAAAAAAAAAAAAAAAGAAAAAGAAAAATTCATGCACCTATTTTCATGAATTATGCTTTTACATGGTTCATTTATTTAAGGTTGTTTTGTTGTTGTTGTTTTTTTTATTTATCATTTTGCTTTTTATGTCTCTTACTGATGGAAGTGTGTAATATTTATTTCTTGTTGTGCTTCACTATGTCAATGAAATATACTGATCCACTTAGGCAATTATTAGTTTTAAACTTTTCGCTTAGATGGAAATCATGGAATTAAAGACTTTGTCATCCGCTTAACTTGCACTAATTGATCTTGCTAAGCTCTACCATATTGCATACATTTACATTCATGATTCATGCACCTATTTTTAGTTTTCAAAAAAAAAAAAAAAAAAAATTCATGCACCTATTTTCATGAATTATGCTTTTACATGACTAATCATGATTTAAAAAAAAAAAAGAAGAAGATATATATATATATATATATATATATATATATATAAGATTAATAATGGTGCAATCTCCTCAGTCCTCTAGTTCAAAGTCATGAGGCTTCTTTTATTAACTACATCTATCTTCCGAACAAGATAAAGTGTTTTTTGATGAAGTCAAATTTATATACTTTATGTGTTTAGCTTAACTTAAATTGTTTAAGCAATAACATTTTCTAAAAAAAAAAAAAGGTTTAATAGAACAAAATTTAGCTATAAAATTGGTTGTAGCTTAAATCTACAATCTTACTCAATATCTTTTAATTAGAGGTGAATTTTGACAAATCCAGAATTTGATTACATGTTCTTCTTATATCCTCCATGCTTGCAAAATTTCTAGAAAATTAAAGATTAATAGATATGTCATCAATATATTGTTTAAATTGCAAGTTTTTATAGTCTAAAATTGTGTATAAAATATAAACTTATAGATCATATAATAAATAATATCCGATTGACACAAAATTTGACATGTATATTAAGTGCATAAAGAACATGCAATTCAATAGTTAGATTTTCAAAATATGTAATAATATTTATTTTATTTAGTAAGGTTATAACCTTAGGCTACAACCAATTTTGTAACTAAAGTTTGTCCAACAATAATATGGCATCAGATTAACCAATATGGAATGACTATTGGTTTCAACTCCAAGTCCCACTTATCATGGCACCCAAGTTTGACCTCTTTTAACTCCATTTCATTAAATAAATAAAGGTTTAATGATAGTAAAAATATATTCAAATTTATACCGTGTTGAATTGTCAACTTATAATGAGAGCAACATCAATTTTACACAAGCCTACTGTAGTTGCACGATTTTCCTGGCCCAAATTTGATTGATCAGGCCCTGGCCCAAAGCGCAACCCACAATAAATATTTGTAGAGGATGGGTCAAAGAACTTGGCCTCAGCGAGTCTATTCAGTCTGATGCATGGGCAATATGATTGCAGAAAATAAAGACACGAAAATGGATCTCTCACGTGTAAGTTTATTTCTCTAGTTCCTCATACAGAATTTTTCCTCCTCTTCTCTAAGGGACTCCACTACATTATATAGCTCCCTTCTCTCATCTCAACCCTACACTTGTTGACCATCTAAGCACCTACTTGAGTGGCTGTCCCATCAGACGCCTTCATCTCTCCCCATGTGAGTTGCAGAGGCCAAGGCGGTACTGTTCAGGGGTCATTTCCTCATTAATGCGGCCAAGAGGGTGGTTGGGGCGCAATTAATGTGGTGGTAGCTCTCCATGGGATATTTTGGATTTTATTCATTTTATATGTTGGGAGGATGAACTGAAGTGGCTGGGGAGAGCTCCTCGTCTGGGCTTCGTGAGGTCTGAGGAGGTGTTACTCCTCGGACAGGTTTCCTTGGCGTTTATTGGGATTGAGTAATGCTTCATACGTGGTTTTTCTTCGGACAGGACGCTCCTCGGACGGGTCTGAATTTGGAATAGCCCATCATTTCTGGGTCGGGCCCCACATTAGCCCCTCAAAACTCCGGTTTCTATCTCCCTCCGAGGAGGAAAAGACGGGGTTTTGATATTTGGGAGAGGGTGGAAATAAGGAGAGCGTGTGGCGCGCGTGCGGACCGTTACTTCTGACGCGCTGCAATTTACGAGGCGCGGCCATTAACTTCTGGAGGCGTTATGTTCCCTCATCCAACGGTGTGGCGTAGATCGAACGGCTATCGTTTTTTCCCGTATTTTTAGGTAGGAGCGATCTTTTCTCTCTCCTCCTGGCTATATAAGACGTCATAGGGGTTCAGTTTCTTCTTTTATCTGCATTTCACAAACCTTAGAGGCTTCCAGAGAACTCCATCGAACCCCAGAGGTACACGAACACTTGCGACCGTTACGCCATCGTAGCCGTTTTTGTGAAGCGTTTCGTCCACGAGAGATTCCCAGCCGCCTCATTGAACGTTTTGTGAAGGTACCGGTACATTTCGTTCATCTTGCTGTTTCAATTTCCTCCTCGGACTCTACTTTTTTTTTTTCTGAGTCTTTACTTTTGTTCCCCGGTTTAGTCCAGATGGGTAGATTTGAGAAATTAGTTAACACCCCCGCCGCTATGGAGGCCTTTAGGGCTAAATATCACATTCCCCCGGGGTTTGGGCTACGGTACTGTCCTCTTGAAGGAATATTGACAGATAGGCGTGCGGGAGAAGTCGTTATCCCCATGATTGCCTTCATAGAGGGAGGGATGACACTTCCCATGCGTAGGATTACAAGGGAGTACTTGTTCAACCATAGGTTGACGCCGTACCAGTGTGCCCCGAATATGTTCAAGATACTAGGCTGTGTAGATGTCTTAAACGAGCGGATGAATCTAGGCCTTGGCACGATGTGGCTTATCTGTACGAATGTCATCGCCTCGGGGATGAGGGGTATTATCTTAAATCCCGGAACGAGGACGTTAGGTTGATCTCTTGTCTCCCAATATCCAATAAGACAGTGAAGAATGATTTCCTTATTGCTTCTGGGGAGTGGTTCGACGGTATTCATTGTCCAACTCGGGCAGGAAACCCAGGTGCGGCGTCTCTAGGATCGGTCCCTTTTGGGATAGGATTTAGCATTGAGGGGTTACACTTTTTGCTTTCTTTATAATTGGAAGATTTCGTGGACTAATCCTCTTTTCCTTGATTGTTTGCAGATAAAATTCACGTCGCCCCTCGGCTAAACTTTGTGAACGTGCCAGCGCTGAACTACCTTCTTAGGTCGGAGATCTACGTTTCCGAGGACGGGCAGTTGCGTGCTGCCCATCTGGTTCTGGGCTATCAACCCCTGAGCAGCTCTTTCCAGGCTATCGGTCACGCCATAAGGGCTGGTAGTCCGAGGTTGGCTAGGATTGACGTGTCCAGGGACGGGCTCCTAGCTGAACACGATCTGCCACCAGTTGTGTTGCCCGGTGTTAGAGATCCTTACTTGGCAGAGCAGCTACCTCCGCCAAACGAGCCTGGTGCTGCCGCTCAGGTCGAAGAGGAAGCTGAATCATCTCGTCTTTCCCTTGAGGCAGAAATGGACAAGTTTTATTTTGAGGAGGAAGTTCAACAGACCCCCTTGGTGGAATTTTCTGATCCCGAAGGAGAGCGGGACCGACATTCTGCAGTTGGGGTTCCTTCCATCGTTATCTGCTCGGACGATACTTCGGACGAGGAGATAGAGCCCATGGCAGAAAAAGGAAAAACTCTAAAGGAGCTGATGGCCTCCCGAGGGAAAGGCCGGTTGCCGAAAGGACAGTCCTCGAAGGCGCCAACTCCACCACAGGGCAAAACCCTCCCTCCTGTGGCTCCTACGGACACCTCGGACCTTGGCCTTAAGGTTAATCCGGACTTAAAGAAGAAAAGGCCGGCCAACACTCCTGAGGAGGGCGAGGTGGTTGCCCAACCGACCAAGCAGCAAAAAACCACTCGCGCGCCAAGGAGCAGAAGGGGCAACTCCTCGGAGAGTCGAGACGAGGAGACTCTTGCGGAAGTACGTGCTACCCCGCGTGTATGGGGCCCCAGATTGGAGCTGGATGGGGTGGCCATTCCCTACAATGCTTCGATCCGAGAGTACAATCGAGGCCGGGCGGGCTACGTGGCCGAGGCCTTAGAGCAGCCCCTACTTCTTCCTCGGGATATGGAGGCTTATAGGCGGTTCTCTCAGCCCGAGATCTTCCTATCCCTTAAAAGGGATCTCGCGATGGTAAGTAATCATTTTACTGTTTCATTAATTTATTTGACCTCAGATTACAGCAATCTTGTTTCGTTTGTAGATTACCCAGCAGGTGTTCGTGGCTGAGGAATTTTTCCGCGGTAACAGTAGTCGGGCTGAGGTCGAGAACCAGGCGCGAGCGGAGGTGGAGAAAACCTTGGGGTCCCTCCAGCATGATTACGCTGAACTTATGGACAAGTTCAAGGAGTCGGAGAACCGGCGTAAGTCTACAGAGGCTGGTTTGAAGAGTGCTGAGGCCCAGGCGGAGGACCAACGCAAGGAGCTGTTCTCGACCCAGATTAACCTTGCCACCGAGAAACAGGCAGTGCAGGATCTCAAGACCGCTCTGCAAAGGGTCGAGGATGAGCTGCGACGGGCCAAAGAGGAGGCCCAACTAATCCGAGAGGCCACAGAGGCTGAGAAGAGTGCCGCACGCCAGCTCGGGGCCGAAGAGACGGAGGCCAGGCTATCCGAGGAAATCCCCGAGGTATGCCGGGAGTATTGCGATATCTCATGGTCTCGTGCCCTCGACGCTGCAGGAGTTCCTGCTGACTCGGCGCTGAGACTGCCCGAGAGCATCTTCTATCCTAAAGAGATCCGAGCGCATCCAGAGGGTGTCCAAGCTGCCTCTGAGCAGGATCTGGCGACGCCTGATGCTGTCCTTGTGCCCGATATGGCGAATGATCCCGTCGTAGACTCTACCATCGAGGTTCCGCCTCCTCAGCCCGAGCAGAAAGGAGATCCTCCTGCTGAGGCTTAGCCTTCTAGGCTTTTGATTTTTGTACTCTTTCCTTTTTTGACCGAGAGTCGTCCAATTTTCCCGCTCTTTTGTAAGGACCTCTCCTTCTAATGTACTTGGAATATTAATATAAAATGTTCGTTTTGCTTACTATGGATGCACGTCAGTAGCGCTCTTCTTTAAACATTTGCAACTATGTAGATACAGATAAACGGTCAAGATAAAAATGGGTTTTTGGGTTGCGCATCTGAGGGTTGCGATGGTGCCAGACTGCGCGTACATATTAAAATGGTTTCCTTTAAGTAATGATCTCCCAATCTACCATAAGTAATAATTTCCCCCAAGTCTGTGGCCCGAGGAGCCATGCAGGACTTAGGTTCTGTTTCAAGCTATGAATAGTTGTCTTAAGTATCAATTTCCCCTTAGTCTGTGATCCGTGGAGCCATGCAGGACTAGGTTCTGTTTAAAACTTATAAGTAATAATTTCCCCCAAGTCTGTGGTCCGAGGAGCCATGCAGGACTTGGGTTCTGTTTAAAACTATGAATAGTTGCCTTAAGTATTAATTTCCCCTTAGTCTGTGGTCCGTGGAGCCATGCAGGACTAGGTTCTGTTTAAAACTTATGAGTAATAATTTCCCCCAAGTCTGTGGTCCGAGGAGCCATGCAGGACTTGGGTTCTGTTTAAAACTATGAATAGTTGCCTTAAGTATTAATTTCCCCTTAGTCTGTGGTCCGTGGAGCCATGCAGGACTAGGTTCTGTTTAAAACTTATATGAGTAATAATTTCCCCCAAGTCTGTGGTCCGAGGAGCCATGCAGGACTTGGGTTCTGTTTAAAACTATGAATAGTTGCCTTAAGTATTAATTTCCCCTTAGTCTGTGGTCCGTGGAGCCATGCAGGACTAGGTTCTGTTTAAAACTTATATTAGTAATAATTTCCCCCAAGTCTGTGGTCCGAGGAGCCATGCAGGACTTGGGTTCTGTTTAAAACTATGAATAGTTGCCTTAAGTATTAATTTCCCCTTAGTCTGTGGTCCGTGGAGCCATGCAGGACTAGGTTCTGTTTAAAACTTATATGAAGTAATAATTTCCCCCAAAGTCTGTGGTCCGAGGAGCCATGCAGGACTTGGGTTCTGTTTAAAACTATGAATAGTTGCCTTAAGTATTAATTTCCCCTTAGTCTGTGGTCCGTGGAGCCATGCAGGACTAGGTCCTGTTTAAACTTATATTAGTCACATAATTTCCCCCCAAGTCTGTGGTCCGAGGAGCCATGCAGACTTGGGTTCTGTTTAAAACTATGAATAGTGGCCTAAGTATTAATTTCCCTAGTGCTTCTGTGGTCCGTGGAGCCAATGCAGGACTAGGTTCTGTTTAAAACTTATATTAGAATAATTTCCCCCAAAGTCTGTGGTCCGGGAGCCATGCAGGACTTGGGTTCTGTTTAAAACTATGAATAGTTGCCTTAAGTTATTTAATTTTCCACCTTAGTCTGTGTCCGTGGAGGCCATGCAGGCTAGGGTTCTGTTTAAAACTTATATAGTAATAAATTTCCCCAATCTGTGGTCCGAGGAGCCATGCAGGACTTGGGTTCTGTTTAAAACTATGAATAGTTGCCTTAAGTATTAATTTCCCCTTAGTCTGTGGTCTGTGGAGCCATGCAGGACTAGGTTCTGTTTAAAACTTATATGAGTAATAATTTCCCCCAAGTCTGCGGTTCGAGGAGCCATGCAGGACTTGGGTTCTGTTTAAAACTATGAATAGTTGCCTTAAGTATTAATTTCCCCTTAGTCTGTGGTTCGTGGAGCCATGCAGGACAAGGTTCTGTTTAAAACTTATATGAGTAATAATTTCCCCCAAGTCTGTGGTCCGAGGATCCATGCAGGACTTGGGTTCTGTTTAAAACTATGAATAGTTGCCTTAAAAGTTATTATTTCCCCTTAGTCTGTGGTTCCGTGGAGCCCATTGCAGGACTAGGTTTCTGTTTAAACTTATATTAGTAATATTTCCCCAAGTCTGTGGTCCGAGGAGCCATGCAGGACTTGGGTTCTATTTAAAACTATGAATAGTTGCCTTAAGTATTAATTTCCCCTTAGTCTGTGGTCCGTGGAGCCATGCAGGACTAGGTTCTGTTTAAAACTTATATTAGTAATAATTTCCCCTAAGTCTGTGGTCCGAGGAGCCATGCAGGACTTGAGTTCTGTTTAAAACTATGAATAGTTGCCTTAAGTATTAATTTCCCCTTCGTCTGTGGTCCGTGGAGCCATGCAGGACTAGGTTCTGTTTAAAACTTATATGAGTAATAATTTCCCCCAAGTCTGTGGTCCGAGGATCCATGCAGGACTGGGGTCTGTTTAAAACTATGAATAGTTGCCTTAAGTATTAATTTCCCCTTAGTCTGTGGTCCGTGGAGCCATGCAGGACTAGGTTCTGTTTAAAACTTATATGAACAATAATTTCCCCCAAGTCTGTGGTCCGAGGAGCCATGCAGGACTTGGGTTCTGTTTAAAACTATGAATAGTTGCCTTAAGTATTAATTTCCCCTTAGTCTGTGGTCCGTGGAGCCATGCCGGACTAGGTTCTATTTAAAACTTATATGAGTAATAATTTCCCCCAAGTCTGTGGTCCGAGGAGCCATGCAGGACTTGATTTCTGTCTAGAACTATGAATAGTTGCCTTAAGTATTAATTTCAACATAGTCTGTGGTCCGTGGAGCCATGCAGGACTAGGTTCTGTTTAAAACTTATATGAATAATAATTTCCCCCAAGTCTGTGGTCCGAGGAGCCATGCAGGACTTGGGTTCTGTTTAAAACTATGAATAGTTGCCTTAAGTATTAATTTCCCCTTAGTCTGTGGTCCGTGGAGCCATGCAGCTAGGTCTGTTTTAAACTTGATATGAGTATAATTTCCCCAAGTCTGTGGTCCGAGGAGCCATGCAGGATTGGGTTCTGTTTAAACATAGTGAATTGTTGCCTTAAGTATTAATTTCCATTGTCCTGTGGTCCGTGGAGCCATGCAGACTAGGTTCTGGTTAAAACTTATATGAGTAATAATTTCCCCCAAGTCTGGGTCCGAGGAGCCGGATGGGCGGACTTGGGTTCTGTTTAAAACTATGAAATAGGTTGCTTAAGTATTAATTTCCCCTTAGTCTGTGGTCCGTGGAGCCATGCAGGACTAGGTTCTGTTTAAAACTTATATGAGTAATAATCTCCCCCAAGTCTGTGGTCCGAGGAGCCATGCAGGACTTGGGTTCTGTTTAAAACTATGAAGAGTTGCCTTAAGTATTAATTTCCCATTAGTCTGTGGTCCGTGGAGCCATGCAGGACTAGGTTCTTTTTAAAACTTATAAGAGTAATAATTTCCCCCAAGTCTGTGGTCCGAGGAGCCATGCAGGACTTGAGTTCTGTCTAGAACTTTGAATAGTTGCCTTAAGTATTAATTTCCCCTTAGTCTGTGGTCCGTGGAGCCATGCAGGACTAGGTTCTTTTTAAAACTTATATGAGTAATAATTTCCCCCAAGTCTGTGGTCCGAGGAGCCATGCAGGACTTGAGCTCTGTCTAGAACTATGAATAGTTGCCTTAAGTATTAATTTCCCCTTAGTCTGTGGTTCGTGGAGCCATGCAAGACTAGGTTCTGTTTAAAACTTATATGAATAATAATTTCCCCCAAGTCTGTGGTCCGAGGAGCCATGAAGGACTTGGGTTCTGTTTAAAACTATGAATAGTTGCCTTAAGTATTAATTTCCCCTTAGTTTGTGGTCCGCGGAGCCATGCAGGACTAGGTTCTGTTTAAAACTTATATGAGTAATAATTTCCCCCAAGACTGTGGTCCGAGGAGCCATGCAGGTCTTGGGTTCTGTTTAAAACTATGAATAGTTGCCTTAATTATTAATTTCCCCTTAGTCTGTGGTCCGTGGAGCCATGCAGGACTAGGTTTTGTTTAAAACTTATATGAGTAATAATTTCCCCCAAGTCTGTGGTCCGAGGAGCCATGCAGGACTTGGGTTCTGTTTAAAACTTTGAATAGTTGCCTTAAGTATTAATTTCCCCTTAGTCTGTGGTCCGTGGAGCCATGCAGGACTACGTTCTGTTTAAAACTTATATGAGTAATAATTTCCCCCAAGTCTGTGGTCCGAGGAGCCATGCAGGACTTGGGTTCTGTCTAAAACTATGAATAGTTGCCTTAAGTATTAATTTCCCCTTAGTCTGTGGTCCGTGGAGCCATGCAGGACTAGGTTCTGTTTGAAACTTATATGAGTAATAATTTCCCCCAAGACTGTGGTCCGAGGAGCCATGTAGGACTTGGGTTCTGTTTAAAACTATGAATAGTTGCCTTAAGTATTAATTTCCCATTAGTCTGTGGTCCGTGGAGCCATGCAGGACTAGGTTCTTTTTAAATCTTATATGAGTAATAATTTCCCCCAAGTCTGTGGTCCGAGGAGCCATGCAGGACTTGAGTTCTGTCTAGAACTTTGAATAGTTGCCTTAAGTATTAATTTCTCCATAGTCTGTGGTCCGTGGAGCCATGCAGGACTAGGTTCTTTTTAAAACTATGAATAGTTGCCTTAATTATTAATTTCCCCTTAGTCTGTGGTTCGTGGAGCCATGCAGGACTAGGTTCTGTTTAAAACTTATATGAATAATAATTTCCCCCAAGTCTGTGGTCCGAGGAGCCATGCAGGACTTGGGTTCTGTTTAAAACTATGAATAGTTGCCTTAAGTATTAATTTCCCCTTAGTTTGTGGTCCGTGGAGCCATGCAGGACTAGGTTCTGTTTAAAACTTATATGAGTAATAATTTCCCCCAAGACTGTGGTCCGAGGAGCCATGCAGGTCTTGGGTTCTGTTTAAAACTATGAATAGTTGCCTTAAGTATTAATTTCCCCTTAGTCTGTGGTCCGTGGAGCCATGCAGGACTAGGTTTTGTTTAAAACTTATATGAGTAATAATTTCCCCCAAGTCTGTGGTCCGAGGTGCCATGCAGGACTTGGGTTCTGTTTAAAACTTTGAATAGTTGCCTTAAGTATTAATTTCCCCTTAGTCTGTGGTCCGTGGAGCCATGCAGGACTACGTTCTGTTTAAAACTTATATGAGTAATAATTTCCCCCAAGTCTGTGGTCCGAGGAGCCATGCAGGACTTGGGTTCTGTCTAAAACTATGTATAGTTGCCTTAAGTATTAATTTCCCCTTAGTCTGTGGTCCGTGGAGCCATGCAGGACTAGGTTCTGTTTAAAACTTATATGAATAATAATTTCCCCCAAGTCTGTGGTCCGAGGAGCCATGCAGGACTTGGGTTCTGTTTAAAACTATGAATAGTTGCCTTAAGTATTAATTTCCCCTTAGTCTGTGGTCCGTGGAGCCATGCAGGACTAGGTTCTGTTTAAAACTTATATGAGTAATAATTTCCCCCAAGTCTGTGGTCCGAGGATCCATGCAGGACTTGGGTTCTGTTTAAAACTATGAATAGTTGCCTTAAGTATTAATTTCCCCTTAGTCTGTGGTCCGTGGAGCCATGCAGGACTAGGTTCTGTTTAAAACTTATATGAGTAATAATTTCCCCCAAGTCTGTGGTCCGAGGAGCCATGCAGGACTTGGGTTCTGTTTAAAACTATGAATAGTTGCCTTAAGTATTAATTTCCCCTTAGTCTGTGGTCCGTGGAGCCATGCAGGACTAGGTTCTGTTTAAAACTTATATGAGTAATAATTTCCCCCAAGTCTGTGGTCCGAGGAGCCATGCAGGACTTGATTTCTGTCTAGAACTATGAATAGTTGCCTTAAGTATTAATTTCCCCTTAGTCTGTGGTCCGTGGAGCCATGCAGGACTAGGTTCTGTTTAAAACTTATATGAGTAATAATTTCCCCCAAGTCTGTGGTCCGAGGAGCCATGCAGGACTTGGGTTCTGTTTAAAACTATGAATAGTTGCCTTAAGTATTAATTTCCCCTTAGTCTGTGGTCCGTGGAGCCATGCAGGACTAGGTTCTGTTTAAAACTTATATGAGTAATAATTTCCCCCAAGTCTGTGGTCCGAGGAGCCATGCAGGACTTGGGTTCTGTTTAAAACTATGAATAGTTGCCTTAAGTATTAATTTCCCCTTAGTCTGTGGTCCGTGGAGCCATGCAGGACTAGGTTCTGTTTAAAACTTATATGAGTAATAATTTCCCCCAAGTCTGTGGTCCGAGGAGCCATGCAGGACTTGGGTTCTGTTTAAAACTATGAATAGTTGCCTTAAGTATTAATTTCCCCTTAGTCTGTGGTCCGTGGAGCCATGCAGGACTAGGTTCTTGTTTAAACCTTATATGAGTAATAATTTCCCCCAAGTCTGTGGTCCGAGGAGCCATGCAGGACTTGGGTTCTGTTTAAAACTTTGAATAGTTGCCTTAAGTATTAATTTCCCCTTAGTCTGTGGTCCGTGGAGCCATGCAGGACTACGTTCTGTTTAAAACTTATATGAGTAATAATTTCCCCCAAGTCTGTGGTCCGAGGAGCCATGCAGGACTTGGGTTCTGTCTAAAACTATGAATAGTTGCCTTAAGTATTAATTTCCCCTTAGTCTGTGGTCCGTGGAGCCATGCAGGACTAGGTTCTGTTTAAAACTTATATGAGTAATAATTTCCCCCAAGTCTGTGGTCCGAGGAGCCATGCAGGACTTGGGTTCTGTTTAAAACTATGAATAGTTGCCTTAAGTATTAATTTCCCCTTAGTCTGTGGTCCGTGGAGCCATGCAGGACTAGGTTCTGTTTAAAACTTATATGAGTAATAATTTCCCCCAAGTCTGTGGTCCGAGGAGCCATGCAGGACTTGGGTTCTGTTTAAAACTATGAATAGTTGCCTTAAGTATTAATTTCCCCTTAGTCTGTGGTCCGTGGAGCCATGCAGGACTAGGTTCTGTTTAAAACTTATATGAGTAATAATTTCCCCCAAGTCTGTGGTCCGAGGAGCCATGCAGGACTTGGGTTCTGTTTAAAACTATGAATAGTTGCCTTAAGTATTAATTTCCCCTTAGTCTGTGGTCCGTGGTGCCATGCAGGACTAGGTTCTGTTTAAAACTTATATGAGTAATAATTTCCCCCAAGTCTGTGGTCCGAGGAGCCATGCAGGACTTGGGTTCTGTTTAAAACTATGAATAGTTGCCTTAAGTATTAATTTCCCCTTAGTCTGTGGTCCGTGGAGCCATGCAGGACTAGGTTCTGTTTAAAACTTATATGAGTAATAATTTCCCCCAAGACTGTGGTCCGAGGAGCCATGCAGGACTTGGGTTCTGTTTAAAACTATGAATAGTTGCCTTAAGTATTAATTTCCCCTTAGTCTGTGGTCCGTGGAGCCATGCAGGACTAGGTTCTGTTTAAAACTTATATGAGTAATAATTTCCCCCAAGTCTGTGGTCCGAGGAGCCATGCAGGACTTGGGTTCTGTTTAAAACTATGAATAGTTGCCTTAAGTATTAATTTCCCCTTAGTCTGTGGTCCGTGGAGCCATGCAGGACTAGGTTCTGTTTAAAACTTATGTGAGTAATAATTTCCCCCAAGTCTGTGGTCCGAGGAGCCATGCAGGACTTGATTTCTGTCTAGAACTATGAATAGTTGCCTTAAGTATTAATTTCCACATAGTCTGTGGTCCGCGGAGCCATGCAGGACTTGGGTTCTGTTTAAAACTTTGAATAGTTGCCTTAAGTATTAATCTCCCCTTAGTCTGTGGTCCGTGGAGCCATGCAGGACTACGTTCTGTTTAAAACTTATATGAGTAATAATTTTCCCCCAATCTGTGGTCGAGGATCCATGCAGGAACTTGGGTTCTGTCTAAACTAGAATAGTTGCCTTAAGTATTAATTTCCCTTAGTCCTGTGGGTCCCGTGGAGCCATGCAGGACTAGGTTCTGTTTTAAACTTATATGAATAATAATTTCCCCCAAGTCTGTGGTCCGAGGAGCCATGCAGGACTTGGGTTCTGTTTAAAACTATGAATAGTTGCCTTAAGTATTAATTTCCCCTTACTCTGTGGTCCGTGGAGCCATGCAGGACTAGGTTCTGTTTAAAACTTATATGAGTAATAATTTCCCCCAAGTCTGTGGTCCGAGGATCCATGCAGGACTTGGGTTCTGTTTAAAACTATGAATAGTTGCCTTAAGTATTAATTTCCCCTTAGTCTGTGGTCCGTGGAGCCATGCAGGACTAGGTTCTGTTTAAAACTTATATGAATAATAATTTCCCCCAAGTCTGTGGTCCAAGGAGCCATGCAGGACTTGGGTTCTGTTTAAAACTATGAATAGTTGCCTTAAGTATTAATTTCCCCTTAGTCTGTGGTCCGTGGAGCCATGCAGGACTAGGTTCTATTTAAAACTTATATGAGTAATAATTTCCCCCAAGTCTGTGGTCCGAGGAGCCATGCAGGACTTGATTTCTGTCTAGAACTATGAATAGTTGCCTTAAGTATTAATTTCCACATAGTCTGTGGTCCGTGGAGCCATGCAGGACTAGATTCTGTTTAAAACTTATAGGAGTAATAATTTCCCCCAAGTCTGTGGTCCGAGGAGCCATGCAGGACTTGAGTACTGTCTAGAACTATGAATAGTTGCCTTAAGTATTAATTTCCCCTTAGTCTGTGGTCCGTGGAGCCATGCAGGACTAGGTTCTGTTTAAAACTTATATGAATAATAATTTCCCCCAAGTCTGTGGTCCGAGGAGCCATGCAGGACTTGGGTTCTGTTTAAAACTATGAATAGTTGCCTTAAGTATTAATTTCCCCTTAGTCTGTGGTCCGTGGAGCCATGCAGGACTAGGTTCTGTTTAAAACTTATATGAATAATAATTTCCCCCAAGTCTGTGGTCCGAGGAGCCATGCAGGACTTGAGTTCGGTCTAGAACTATGAATAGTTGCCTTAAGTATTAATTTCCCCTTAGTCTGTGGTCCGTGGAGCCATGCAGGACTAGGTTCTGTTTAAAACTTATATGAATAACTATTTCCCCCAAGTCTGTGGTCCGAGGAGCCATGCAGGACTTGGGTTCTGTTTAAAACTATGAATAGTTGCCTTGTATTAATTTCCCCTTAAGTCTGTGGTTTCGTGGGAGCCAATGCGGACTAGGTTCTGTTTAAAACTTATATGAATAATAATTTCCCCAGTCTGTGGTCCGAGGAGCCACGCAGGACTTGGGTTCTGTTTAAAACTATGAATAGTTGCCTTAAGTATTAATTTCCCCTTAGTTTGTGGTCCGTGGAGCCATGCAGGACTAGGTTCTGTTTAAAACTTATATGAGTAATAATTTCCCCCAAGACTGTGGTCGGAGGAGCCATGCAGGACTTGGGTTCTGTTTAAAACTATGAATAGTTGCCTTAAGTATTAATTTCCCCTTAGTCTGTGGTCCGTGGAGCCATGCAGGACTAGGTTTTGTTTAAACCTTATATGAGTAATAATTTCCCCCAAGTCTGTGGTCCGAGGAGCCATGCAGGACTTGGGTTCTGTTTAAAACTTTGAATAGTTGCCTTAAGTATTAATTTCCCCTTAGTCTGTGGTCCGTGGAGCCATGCAGGACTACGTTCTGTTTAAAACTTATATGAGTAATAATTTCCCCCAAGTCTGTGGTCCGAGGAGCCATGCAGGACTTGGGTTCTGTTTAAAACTATGAATAGTTGCCTTAAGTATTAATTCCCTTAGTCCTGTGGCTCGCGTGGAGCCATGCAGGACTAGTTTCTGTTTAAAAACTTATATGAATATAATTTCCCCCAAGTTCTGTGGTCCAGAGCCATGCAGGACTTGGGGTTCTGTTTAAAACTATGATAGTTGCCTTAAGTATTAATTTCCCTTAGTCTGTGGTCCGTGGAGCATGCAGGACAAGGTTCTGTTTAAAACTTATATGAGTAATAATTTCCCCCAAGTCTGTGGTCCGAGGATCCATGCAGGACTTGGGTTCTGTTTAAAACTATGAATAGTTGCCTTAAGTATTAATTTCCCCTTAGTCTGTGGTCCGTGGAGCCATGCAGGACTAGGTTCTGTTTAAAACTTATATGAATAATAATTTCCCCCAAGTCTGTGGTCCGAGGAGCCATGCAGGACTTGGGTTCTGTTTAAACTATGAATAGTTGTCTTAAGTATTAATTTCCCCTTTAGTCTGTGGTCCGTGGCCATGAGGACTAGGTTCTGTTTAAACTTATATGAGTAATATTTCCCCCAGTCTGTGGGTCCCGCGA